>NW_015539847.1:0-69717 GCF_001515605.1 Sinocyclocheilus anshuiensis
CAACCCTAGAAACTGCAAAACTCAACCCTAGAAACTTCAAAACTCAACACTAGAAACTGCTAAACTCAAGTAGAGTTCACCGGTCTGTTATTGTGGGGACATTTCCACGCCCCTAAACATGACGTGGCACAAAACAAAATGTGATTGGTTGCTTTACCTGTCAGTCATAGGGCCTCTTGGGCGGTCCTTGGCCATTCAAAGTGACCAAAGTTTTCAGACTTTCTGCCATCAGTCTGAAGGTCTGGCTACATGAGACTAGGTTGAATCCTGCTCTATATATGACAGAAGAAGTTGAAGCACTATTCTCCACGTTTCCAAATGCCAAACACAAATGAGGCTAGAAGAGCTTGGAGTACTTCATTTGAAAGTGCTGGATAATGCTAAATGTAATTTCAGTAAGATTATTCACATCGGCACTAATGATGTCCGACTTCGCCAGTCGGAGATCACTAAAAATAAACATCCAGCCATTGAGTGAAGACAGTCCGCTAAGTGGTGCCCGCAGAATAACATAGGTTTCATAGACAATTGGACGAGTTTTTAGGGCAGACCTGTCCTGTTGAATAGAGATGGTCTTCATCCCTCCAGGGGTGGTGCCGCTCTTCTCTCTAGAAATATGGCACATAGTCTTAGAGTTTGTACTTGACTAACTGAGGCCTGTAGTGTATTGAGTTGAATACACTCAGAATAAACTCAAGAATAAGCACTGTTGGGGTACTCTGGGTTAGATTTTGGTTGGCCAATTAATTGTCCAAAAAGATACCTGTGTTAACGGAGTTTGTGGTTAGGTTCTTGCACAGTAAAACAAAAAGAAGAACTGCCCATCGTTGTCCCGACTTTTATTTGTGTTATTTGAACAAACACAACAGGGCCCAGTTCAGGAAGCAGACAGATTGGCTAAACTGACCGTCTGCTAGCCGCCTCACGTCACAGAAGTCAGTTAATTCTCAGCACATAGAGACTCTTTCACCTAGATATCATACTATAGAGACTGTGTCTGTTCTCCGAACTAGCAAATACAAAAAACGTCCAAAACAATTTAAGTGTAACAATTTAATTGATGTTCAACAAATAAAAAAACAGCTATAATACAGATAAACAAATGATAAAGCTTGGCTTAATGAAGCTTAATTGGCTTAATTAGATCCCTTTATACAAAAGCGCTTTTTGTAAAAGATATGATCACAGATCATAACTTAGATGTGCTCTGTTTGACAGAAACCTGGCTAAAACCAGATGATTACATTATTTTAAATGAGTCTACCCCCCAATATTGCTGTTATAAACATGAGTCGTGTCCAAAAGGCAAAGGGGAGGTGTTGCTACAATTTATAACAATATTTTCAGTATTTCTCAGAGGGCGGGCTTCAAGTATAACTCGTTTGAAGTAACAGTGCTTCATATAACATTATCCAGAGAAACAAGTGTTAATGATAAATCCCGTGATGTTTGTACAGGCTACTGTATACAGGCCACCAGGACACCATACAGATTTTATCAAAGAATTTGCTGATTTTCTATCTGAGTTAGTGCTGGCTGCAGATCGTGGTATAACGAGCATACTCACGCCTTAAAGAGAGCAGCCCGGAAAATGGAGCGCTGCTGGAAGAAAACAAAAGTAGAGGTATTTCGTATTGCATGGCGAGAAAGTACATCTACTTATAGAAATGCTCTAAAAACTGCTAGATCTGCTTACTTTTCGTCTCTCTTAGAAGAGAACAAACACAACCCCATGCATTTATCATAGTGTACATGGAATCTATAGCTAGCTGCACTTGGTGTAAAGCATATCGCTAAGAAAATACTGCTATTTTCACTTAGTGTAAATAGCCTCTATCGCTATTTACACTTAGTGCAAATAGCCGCTGCCATTGATTTTTGATTCAATTTATTATTGTTTAATTTGATCATATTTAATCTTTTAAAATGTTTTATTTAATGTGTAATTTTAGTTTGTATTTGCATTTGCTGTAGAGCTACAATTGTAATTTGTAAATAATACAATTTAATTAAAATGCATTTATTTACTTTTATGTTTTATTAAAGTTCTATTTTGACCCCTATAGTAGGTGGTTTTTTTTTATTATTATTTCTATAATATTTGGGGGAGGGGGCACAACAATACAATTCTGCTTAGGGCACCCATTTGGCCAGCAGCGGCCCTGATGAAATTAATGAAGTTGTTCTGTACATTACTTTTGTAATTTAAGTTATTTGTAAATAAAGCAAAGTAATTTCTGTGCATTGTTTTATTTTTGTATTATAAGTTAAAACATGTAAATAAAAGACAAATGCTTGCAAATTTTTGCAAAGCAAATTATAATTTGTAAATGACAGAAATGATTTTATACACTTTTTGCCTCTAAATAACATTTGTAAATGAAAATAAATTGTTCTATACTAAAAGTACTTTTTACAACTAATTACAAAATAACTTCAATTCAACATCAGAAAAACAACATAAAAATTTAATTCAGTGGACTTTTATATTCAGCTGCATAAAACTAAACAGGGTTGAAAACCTGTTTAAATATGTTCACCATGGTCCATTTATGTACATAAATTAATAATAGAATAAACTATATAATTTTATTTTAGTAAGATAGAAGTTAACATTTAACCACTTTATATATATTTTTTCATATCATTACAATATTCAAGTAAGTCGAAACCAAATACTTACATTTAAAGTGTAATTCGGTAATTAAAAGTGAAAAAAAAATTTACAGTTCAGGCTCCTTTGTCTCACTGTGGTTTTAATCAACAGTGAAATTTCAACAAAATCAATATTAATGTCACATAATCAACATTATGTTGATTCGTTCTGAAATTAACAAAGAATCAATGGTAATGTGGTTGAATCAATGTGATGTCAATTCAACATTATGTTTCGACCCTCAATTAATGTTATTTTTTAATTTTTTTAATGTTTTTGTATTACAAATTTTAACAAAAAAAGTGCAGTGTTGATTAATTGAACAGGTTGTGTAACGGAGCCGACGAGACGAGAGGTGTGCGGATTCATATGCAAAGCTTTATTCTGAAACATGGTCAAAACAGGCAAGGGTCGGACAATGGCAAACAGGTATTCAGAGGGCAAGACAGAAGAGTACTCGGATAAACAGGTGTAGGTTGATCAATGGCGAACATAATCCAAAGGAAGAGGCAAGAAAGTAATCCACAGACAGATGATAAATCCAGGCGAGGTGCGAACAGAATCCAGAGAACACGATGAGAGAGAAATCCAAGACAGGCAGGTAATCAGGAAACAGACAATAAGGCAAAACTAGACGTGACTAAACTGGACTGTAACTAGAAACTAGACAAAACTCAGAAAGGATACCAGCTCCGTAAAGTAAAAATTGAGACAAAATAATAATAATTTGTTATAGGAGTCTGATGTCATTATGACTGCAAGTGGTTCAAAAATTTGAGCTGTAAAAATCTGGCTCTCATCAGCCTGTTTTCCTTCTTTTCCTTGGGTTCTTTGAGATGTGAAAAAGAAAGAATGATGTTATTTAAATGACAATTTACAATACAGTCAGACAAAGGAATTTTCAAACGTTAAACAACATGAGCAGCATTTTCAATTTGCTGGACACAAACAAATTGAGAACTATAGTTTTAGTATTGTTAAGCATCAAGTCTGTTTACTTAATCCATCTAAAATTACTAATGCTTCAATGTCCCTTACCATTTCTATAATTAATGTTTGTAAATGGAAGCACTATAGCAGGGTTAGAATTATATTCATGCTTTTGAAGGGCCAGCTTCCAGTCAAATTTATCTCCAGCCCAAATAAAACACACCTAATGCAGCTAATTAAGGTCTGTAGAATTAAACTAAGCTAATTAAGATGTGTAGAATCTTCCAGGCAGGTGTGCTGAAGCTGACAATGTTCTGCATGAGCTGGATTGAGCAGCTCTATGGCCATTACTCACACAGATGTAAGTTTGTAAATTATCTCAGCTCATTTCACATGAAAGCATTTATCATTCAAGTGATGATCGACTCGACTACAACTCAATGTATGATCAATGTCATGGTCATTAAGGGGGTCCTTCTCATTTCTTTAATTGTCCATCCTTATCTGCAGAAACTCGTCCCGCTAAAGGAAGATAAAGATAGATAGAGGTCACTTGACTTGATTTATGACACTCATGCATTAAAATGTTGATGGAACTTTGTCAATCAAGACATATCTAATACATTTTTGTATATATAGGAATGTTAATTAAAACACTTTAATAACCTTTGAACCTGCTTTCTGCAAATGCAGAAGTAAAATCCCAATCGGTGTGTGTTTGCAAATAATGATGGGAGTTTCAACTGCTTTACCTGACTTAATAAAATCAGGACGACACATCCGAACCCCTAAACCTGCCCGCAGCAGATTAGAGCGAATCGGGTAAACACTTTAAAATGCCCATCATTTGCAGACGCCCCACTGATTGGGCAACAACCACTAGCGCGCTACATGGAAAACATACTTGCATGATCTTGTGTTCATCACCTACACATCAGTAGGTGTGTTCGACGTCAGACGGATCGGTGTAGGACATCGAAGCACCTCTAGACTACAGCAACGCTCTCACTGTACTTTGATGTCAAACACAACGATCCGTTTGCACCGCCGCTTCACATCGAACACGGTTTAAATGTGGCACAGTGTTGAAGACAACAAAATCACAGCTGCACAATGACACATTCAGAGCCTCATGAGGATCATGTGATGCACGATATCACATGACAATTATCTGTTCTTAATGTAGCAGATGTCAAGTTGTACCCGCGGGACAGAAGCACGACCACACATGGATGAGATGAGTGATGGAATTTATTCCACAAGTTTTGATGAAGTTAACACTCTCAAAAAATATCTTTGAACACAAACAATATAAAATAAAATACTATAAAGTAAATGATATTAAATAAAATATAAAAGTCACAATCAATTGGCTACATTAAGCACACATGAGAAGCTGACTTTACATCAACATTGAACAAGGAGTCAGGAAACAAAAGTTTCTTTGCACAAACTCTTTTGGAGCAGCAATAAGGGAGTAAATATTGTGAGGGTTGGTTTTAAAACACGTATCGGCCAAAACATTGATTCATTTAGAAACTTTGACAAGAAAATAATTCAGGTTATGGTACTGGCCCTGCTTTGCTTTAGTTCTTTTCTGAACATGCCCAGATTCAATCCTAAACTCTACAGGATCTCGGAGAAAGAACAGTAAAATTATGGAATAAACAGACTCCAGATGAAATGCTTGAGAGGCTGTGTTTTTCCTGTGTTTCAAAAAATCTTTTTGCTTCCATTTTCACTAAACTAAGTTATTCAAACAATATCTGAAGTCTGTTCACTGACTGTGGGCATGAAGTCACCACTAACACACCAACCAGCGGCAGTGGCCTTTGCCACACACACAAAGAATGTGAACTGTTTGCAGCAAAATCTATTCTGAGCATAAAGACAAACAGCGAGTCTGTGAGTTTGTGACAGAGGAAAAAACAGCAAAGCCACTTAAAGTGAAAAGGAGGCAGCCATAAAAATGCCTTGAGATGTCTGAGAGGAGGTAAACACAACTGCAATTACAAACAGAACAAAATGATGTTGATGCATAAAATACTTTTCTTACAGTCTGACCCACGCCACTGCCTTTGACTGCTTTTGATCCTTTTGGTTAAAACGTTATGAGGAGGTTGTTTTAGCCTGCAAAAGAAAAAAAAAACGGTAAAACCAGGTGCATGAGTGGTGTTGTTTATATAGTCACAGTTGAGCTCAGGTACGTGTGGCTATTTTCTCTCTGTGACGGTTTGATTCTCAGACCCGGCCAGTCCTGAGCTTTGAGGACATGTACTGTACAGCTGAGGACAAATACGGGAATGAGATGAGTAAAAATTGACTGTCGTTCTTACGATTGTTCTTATCAGTACAACATGATTTGATCTGGATTGCATCTGTACTTCCTTCTATACTGCTTTTAAAGCAGAGCATATTGGTTATTAATTATCTGACTTATACTGTCTTTCGTGAATTAATCTCCTCAGTTGTAAATGAGTCAGGCTTTTCTACACGTCTCACAAGGATGCGAGTACTCTGAGACATTCCCATAGAGCACAAACCAAGCTGTCATTCTCTTTATTTCTGCCTGAGCATAGATGAAATTAAAATCATTATGATCCGAGTCAATAATTCAGCAAGTGTTTTATATATATTACGACAGTTTTTAGCTATTTCTACCCGATTTAACCCATAAAAATTAGTCTTGTTGGTATAACCTAATGTAAATAAGCTTATTCAGTGATGTTAAATAATATTTTTGACCTGAACAAACGCAGTTAATTTAGTCGTTCTTTAGTGCACTAATCTTCTCAAAGAGGTTTATACTACGGCTCTCTCATTATCTGATGTGGTGGTCTGTTTGCAGGGTGGAGCTTAATGGCCTGATTTTACTTGCAAGGAAAAAAGGGGCCTCTGAGACTGTGGAAAGCGGTTGGGCTCTTCTATATTTGCTTTGACCATATACACATGCTCCACCCTCGTCACGCAGCCCACACAAACCACGCAGTTCCTTCAGACCTCACGAAGCTTAAAAGGTCCTTGTGCTATAAATTCCTTGATGCAAGATGCTCTCATATTTTGTCACATAGGCTGTAGATCATAAAGCAAACGTTTGAGATTGTGTATGTTGCACCTAAGCTTGCGTATCTGCGCACACTGAGCTCAAGCGCTGGACGTAGGTGAGCGAATGAATCTCGAGCTGCGTGTGGGTGGGAGGGTGAGGTCAGTTTGAGTAAATCACTCTGCACCACATACAGGAGGGGTTCTGCGTAAATGAGCATGTTGGAGTTTCACTGGCGCTCTAAATAGCAGACGGCACAGTAATAAAAGCAACAGCTGATTAGCAGCTGCTACAGTAAGCAGGTTCTTCCTCCTCGAAGGCAGGACAATGCTAAGTGCTAGCACATGGTGTGGACGTGACCCACGAGAATGAAACACAGAAAGCACACATAAATGACAAACAACATTTGGTTAGAGAAATGCTGTACTACTAAGTGTTTCTGGGCCATCATTGAGGTTTATGTGTATTCCTGGACTGTAGACACTAATTGGTGCTCACAGATTTAGATGAGACTTAAAAACTCAGAAAACCCGTCCTTCACATGTGGATTCATGGATTCTTTAGCAACAGCTCTGAAAGAGATCTTTGTTCATTTCAAGCTCTTTTCACAGGCCCATGTGAAATCTGCTCCTACAGAACGGCCATCAGTCACATGTTCTACAGCTTATATGTATTTATTATGTTTAGACCTTAGCTATCACTCAAAGTAATCTATCACTCAACTAAATAACCTGTTTATTATTGATTGATCAAATCTTTAGAACACAGAAAACACATAATGAATTTCAGGCAAGGTTAAGTAAAATTTATTAATGCCTTAAGGGAAAATGTAAAGCCTGTATTACAAGACACCATGGGTTTTTTGTAACAAAGTGAACTAATGTAATATGAACATAATTATGAAATGATTCATTGTCACTTTTGTTTCTAACAAAGAGCCCTTGTCAAATAAGACAATATATTAAATCTATGAAACTGTTTTTTTTTTCTGTATGAGTCCTCCTTTGATATCGTTCATAGAGTTCTGCAATCCGGCAGCAGTAAGAATATCTGAACATACAGCAGCAGCTCATTTCTCCCCAAACAAACACACATACAGTACAGTGTATACAGTCAAGAAGACTTCAAACGCCTGCTAGATCCCAATGCAATCCCTGTCTTCAACTACTCATCAAATGAGCTCACTGGCCATTTATCAAAGAAGGAAATAATATTCTGTTTTTCAATACTGCTTTAGAAGTGATGCGAGGAGTTCATTTTGCAGCTAGTTTCGATCATGTCACATATTACTTCATGAATCTCATCATTCTTCTTCATGAAGTATGTGTAGAATCATAAAAATGTTCTCTCCTCAATCAAACTTACTGATTTATCAGTCAGCATGTCTTTGTTTTCTGCAAACTTGTATCCAAACAGAGTCATAGTGGGGCCGCACACTTTCTGCACCAGCT
Source organism: Sinocyclocheilus anshuiensis (assembly GCF_001515605.1). Lineage (NCBI taxonomy): Eukaryota > Metazoa > Chordata > Actinopteri > Cypriniformes > Cyprinidae > Sinocyclocheilus > Sinocyclocheilus anshuiensis. The sequence goes on from NW_015539847.1 coordinate 8,081, forward strand.
GCACCAGTTTGAAGGGAATGCTGAACCTCCACTTCTCCACCTGCTCCGAGGAGTTCTTCTGGGTGGAATAAACTCCACTGACCTCCTTAGACACCTGGGTATTTTTTAAGATCCACTCTTCCACCTTTGCAGTGAAGGGAATGCCTATAAAGTCATACATCTCTGCAGCTTTGCGCATGGGGAATCGCGCGATGTCCTCGTAGCGCACAAGCATGTAGCGTCCGCGGAGCCACGGCGGCTGCTTCAGTCCGATCTCAGCAGATGTGCGGATGTTGTCGCAGTTTCCTTTGAGCTTCCTCACTTCATCCTCGTCCACCGGAAGGTCTCCATCCACGGCCCAGCGCTTCCAGATGTCGTACTTGCTGGAGAAGGCCACCATGCGCGAGGCCAGGACGGCGCGAGGATCTCTGACCAGCTGGATGAAGGTCATGTCGAGCCTGGGGTCCTCTGCCAGCGGCCGGAGCGTCTCCAGCTGCCGCACACGGACGGACTTAATCACGCGGTGCTGCTTCTGCATGCAGGACTGAGCGGCCAGCGTCAGGTTGAGCGGCCCGCAGCGGCGCTCGCGACAGTGGTAGCGCTCGAACACCTTCCTGACCAGCGGCGTGCAGACGGGATCCTCGCACAGCGAGCGGCTGGACTCGCGCCGGAAGAGCGCAGCGGTCACATGATCCTGTGGCGGCGGCTCGATGAAGCTCTCCAGCAGCGAGAAGTCACACAGGAGCAGCTGGCGCAACACGTCTCGATACGCTGGCGCCGCGACCGAGGCGTTGGTGCCGCCGCTCTCGACAGTCAGCATGCGCTCCACGTGCCACAGCGGCTCGAACAGGTAAAACATGCTGGAGCCCTGCTGGTTAAAGAACTCTCCCACGAACGAGGAGCCGGTGCGAGTCGTGGCCAGCAGAAGGATGTGCTTGCGTCCTCCGCTCTGCTGGACGCTCCGAGTCGAGTTCTCCAGAGCACTCAGGTGTTGGTGGGCCGAGGCGTCCGTCGAGACATTGTGCTGCGCAGCGGACAGCAGAGAAGCACTGAGCATCAGCAGCGGGGTCAGTCTGGGGGTCAGTTTATCAGACACCCTGAACAACACAGAAGAAACCACAGTCACACACAGAGTGGATAAAACTATTAGTGCTAAAGGGACATTTCACCCAAAAATGATCATTCTGTCATCGATTATTCTCCCTCGTGTCCTTCCAAATGTGTATGACTTCCTTTCTTCTGCAAAACACACAAACATTTTTTTGTCCATACAACGAGAGTCAATTTGTCTTCAAAATGTTTTCTTTCCGAAAGAAAGTCATACGGGTTTGGTACAACATAAATAAATGATGAGAAAAAAATTGTAATTTTCAATGGAACTATCCCTTTAAAGTGCGCCTATTATGCCATTTTTAAGGTTGCTAATATTGTTTTATGAGTCTCCTAAAACAGGTTTACATGCATGCAAGGTCAAAAAACACGTTAGTTTTCTCAAAAAATTAATTTAATTTTACCTCATTTCTAAATGATTCATAAACGACTCGTGCCAAGCAGTTCAAAGAATCAGTCTCTCTAAACCCCTCCTTTCCGTGAGCCCTCACTGCTGTGATTGGTCAGATGGTGCAGTCCTTTGTGATTGGTCCAGAGCCGTAGAGAGATTGGCTCTGGATTGGTCTACTGCGTACAGCGCGTATCGGAAACGAAACGCTCATTGCCATGACGGAGTGACAGCCCTGGAGACTTGTCAATACATAGAAAAGATGGTATCGATTGTACCTTACCAATTCGAGCCGGAGTCTGATGATGAAACGGTTGAATCGACAAGAGACTGATTCGCAAGCACGACTGGAGCAGGACGTTTCTCAGTGTGTAAGTGTCAAGTGTTAAGTTTAGGATACAGCATCTTCTCGACATGATGTTAACCACACGGAAATGTTACTGTCTGTAGGCGGGCAAGTTGAAGCTGGCAACGTAGAACGTGGGCGGACATTATGCAGATGTGTTACTTCGTGACGTAGAGCCGTAACAGAATAAGATTCGAATTCCTGACGACTCGTTTAGGCGATTGCGAGCCAACTCTTTTTTTTGATAGACAATAACTTTATTTATCGTGCACTGTCGGCTTCACAACTTTGCAGATAGTTTATGTTCACATACAGCTACATGACACACTGCATGAAAGGTAATATTTGAAAAGGCATAATAGGGGCACTTTAATATCTAATCTCTTCTCAAAGAAGCAATTTCTCTAAGAACAGACATTTGTACACGGCAAAATTAATAACAGATATTCACCAACACAACCGACAAGCTTTGATTTGAATGTTTTCTGACTTTTAGATTACTGTAATCCTCCACTGCATCACCAAACTAAACACACAGGTGTCACACATACAGAGGAACAAACAGAAGAGGAGAGTGAGAAAACAACCTACTTTGAAATAATGTTGTTTTCCTTTTCTATGATGACCAGAGCCACAATAAAGATGATAGAAATGGTATATTTAATGCGCATTCTTGTGTGTGATTGTGTTCAGTGGGTGATTCACGCTCAGATCATTCCTTCATCTTTTTCCTCTGGTTGGACTCTGAAATAAAACACACACGTGACACATGAGTCATGACAAACACTGTAAAACCACACTAATCTAGATTTATTCTCCACTTCACACCCACAAATACATCTGATTTAAAAGTATTTGCCTTTTTATAGCATGTGCGTAATCATTAATTCAAGCTATCTCGCTGCAGTCATGGATAGTCCATGTTTTTCTGTCAGTAGTTACTGTAGATAATTATTCTTAGGTCTCGTATGAATGTACGATATATCGGAGCATAGTTAGTAGCATTCGTTTAAATGTGTTTTATATTATTAATAGCATTGTCAAATGTAATATATGAGTTATGCTTTACAATCTGACATATAACGACAGGTTTGGTTTTCATAAATAATCTGAATAAATCTCTTGATGAGGCTGAAAGAGACGAATCAAATGCAAGATAAGTGGATGTTGACGTGTTTGTAAGTGTAGTTCTGTGAGCGACTGGCAGGCCGTTCATATGGAGTCAATTCAGCTGCATTTCTATGCTGTTTCTACACAGTTATGTACTCTGCATAGTCTGAGATATATTCATAGCACAACATGCTGCTTAAAGATGTACTGACGTTTGCTCTGGAAGCAGAAGACAAAGACGTAGTAATAATAATAGTGATTCTTGTTTTAGTAAACAGCACTAATTATAACTCGCTGTGAATCATGTGCAATACTGACACCACAGCAGAGGATGCTGGGAAGGGTTTCAATTAAAAGCTATAAACACCACTAAAATATAAAGACAGTGTATTTCACATGCAAACAATCACTCATTAATACAAACAACAGAAATCTGGGTAACACTTTACAACAAGGTTTCATTTGTTATCATTAGTTAATATAAACCTATCATAAATTCTTCCTCTGTAGCATTTATTAACATTACATAATGCACTGTGAACTAACAAACAAACAATGAACAACTGTGTTTTTATTAACTAACATTAACAAAGGTTAATAAATCCTGTAAAGATGATAATGCTCACAGTTAGTTCATGTTAATTCATGTTAACAAATGAGACTTTATCATACCTTCGGTAAGAAAGACTTACAGAAATCTTGCTGTTTCAGCTCAAACAGTTTTCAGAAATGGGTGAGGTGATTAAACTGATTTCACCTCATCATGATTTGAAAAATACCTTTACAGTTAAAACAAATACATTGATAAGCAACATTTGCTGTGTAAATCTGAAGATTTCTCCCAGAAACTGCTGAAACTGCAAACAGACAGAACAAAAAAACATTCATTACACTAAACAGCGACTATGACGGAAATATTGCCTTAAAGCCACAATACAGCTAAATTACACCTCTACAGTTTGAGTTACATCTTTTTCTTTTATGCACGCAATTGTGTTGACATATGAATTATCCAGATTGTCTACAAGTCTTCACATTTTATGTGTCTGTGCATAAATGGCGTAAATTTGCAATTATACTGGTGAAAAAAACATGTTTAGCAGCAGAGATCACAGGATCATCCCAGACACATTGACTCAACACTTACAGGTTCAGACAGAGTAAATCCTCTGTAGTCTGTTATTTGGAGAAATAAATGTGATTCTGTAAGATTCCAGTTTCAAGATGTTTATGAACATTTCTGAGCAGAGATCAAACCCGCTGCATTCAGTGTCACAGATAGTCACTTGCTCTCATGAAGAAGCAGTTTTAAAAAAAAAGGACTTACATTGGAACAACACAAAAGTACAGCATCACACATACACAGTACAGTAGTATGTGTTATTGGGTTTATGAGCCGGGGTGAAAGACTCTCACCTTCAGGAACACCAGATAACCAGTGCTCCAGTCTAAAGCGGATATCTGTGACCCTGTAAGAGTGGCTTGTGTGGGATAATAACACAGTACTGTAGGAGGCTGAGAGAGACGCTGTCCGGCCAGCAGACGGTGGTTAGGAGGCAAGTTCTGTCTTGCACTGTTAACCTGAGCCACAAATTAGACTCAGAAAACCTTTACATCACCACCAAAACTCTGATCAAATCATTTCATGTATTTAGCCGAGTGAACGCTCATCTTCCCACGCGGTCTCTGTTACTCGCTCATCTCTAGTCTTCTAACCAAAACCTGAACTAACTGGAAGCTGCACCAAAAAAACGAACCTAAAATGCTTCATGTTTTCTGTTTCTATTCTCGTTTATTGGCGATAATCATCTACATGCCTGTAATAAGCAAAATACAAATCTTAACAAAACAGGAGATCTTCACCCTGTGCCTGCGTTATTCACACTCATATTTAGACTGCTGGTCAAAAGTAAATGATCATTGATTATCATCCTGTAAAAGACCTGAAAGCTGTGCTTCATCTCACACTCGTGCCACATTCCTCACACACACACTAGAGAGACGGACACAGCGAGCCCTCAGTAAACAGCACTTCATCTGATCAGAATCAACTAAAGACCTGCGAGAAAGCAGCCTTCGCCAAATCTCACAGCGATATGATCAGATGAATAGCGCGGACTGATAGTGATGCAGATGTTACAGCATCAGTCGCAGTCACAGATGAGCGACACATTACATGCATGACTTCAACAGTTCAGCAGTTATATCAGACAATGAGAAACACATCGAAAGTCATTCATGATCATTTTGAAATGACAGCGGAATAAAGTATGATGATACTGTACCATTATATTTCCGTGTTCGTTACTTTCCTCGATCACTTGATGAAAAAAAACACAGTAACATCCAGATCACGGTGTGTAAAATTCAGTATTCAGTAGTTAAAAAAAAAAACGAATCCATCATTTAATAATCATTCACGTCCAGCTCTGTAACACATTAAAACTATTAAATCAAGAAATTACCTACACAAACATCTAACATTGATCGGGAATGCAAAAAAACCTCACAAATGTATTGTATTTGTGGATCGAAATATGTTTAGTTTAAAAGCGATCGGGCTGCAGAGACAGATGCGCCTCATCAGCGGAGCGAGACCGACGCAACACTGCGTCACTGCGTCACTGCGACGTGCGCGCCCCCGCCAGCGCAACATCATAATTACAAAAAACAACAACGTGATATTTTATTACAGGAGCACCAACACAGCGCAAAAGTGTATGACAGCTCGGTAACATATGTATTTCTCGTAGAAATAATAATCATAATAGACTAATTCCCTCATTCTTTCAAGGCATGATGGAATGATGGAATGTTTCTTGGAATAATGTAATAGCATTTACATTGTGGGAGAAAGTATGGCTACTTGCTGGAAAAGGTTTCAATATTATATTATATATGAAGATTAAGTATTAATAATGTTTCATTAAAACACTTGAATGGAATATAAATTTTACAAATTACTTTGTACGTTGTGTTGGAATGATATGGCTGTTTGCTTTGTTTATTAGGAACGATCAAAACAAAGACAATTGTGCAACAATATTCGGTATTCATAAATCATTTTTAAATGGAATATTGTTCAGTCTTAACAGTATCAGACCGTTACTTTATTTGTTTCTTTAGTCTAGTTGTTCTAGTATGTGATTAATAATTAAAAAAATAGAATAAACAAACGGAACATAAATTATTTAAAAGCTAACTCTGAAACGTTAACAAATGCAGAACGCTTGTCCCAGCTGAAGAAGTCCAAACTTCAAGACCCATAGTGCATTGCGTGGCTGTCGCCGGCCTGTGACGTCACACTCAGGAACGCTCAGGAAGGTGTTTACAGTGTGTTGCGTCACTGGTGAAGACGCATCGGAAAGGTGAAGTTAGATAACAAACCAAATGGTGAGTTTTACTTAATGTAATGTTTTACAAAACGTAACGTGTAAATGTCGTTCTACAGGATTATTCGCTGGACTCATATCTAGGCAAACACTGATAGCACTGAACATCCTCTGCTTGTTCTTGAGTTTGTCGTTGCATAAAATCTTCCTCTTGTCCTGTTTAGCGGCTGTATTCACTCTGCTTCACGCGAATGTGTGATAATTAGCTCTGCTTTCTGCCTGTGTTTCAGTATTGTTCAGTGATGCTGGTCACACGCCTGTCATGCCTGCGGTCAGTCCTGCGGAGTCCAGCCCTGATGAAGTCTGGTCCAGTCCTGATCAGACCACAGCAGGTTCCGAAGCTCTGTTAGCCAGATAAGAGCCTCACTGGAGCGGCTCGCCTGTGAACTAGCAGTCGAGCGCCAGGGCTGTGTTCTGATTAATCATGTGTTGTGCTGTATTTCATGTATTTCAGGGTTACTCCACCAAGACTAGACTGGGATTCCGCCGGAGCAAGACGGCCAAAGATCACGCGTTTCAGCCTGCTACAGACACGGCGATTAAAAGTGAATTCTGTTAACATGTCCTTTTATAAAGAGCGTTTTCTCCACATGTATGTATTTTTATAAAATGATTATGTTTTTGGTGCCGTTCACACCGCTGTACCATGTGTCTGATCTAGAGTCGTTAGGCTTGTTTGAGATAGACAAGTTCTGCATGCTGGTTAGAAATGCTGTGCTAAAATACTCTGCAGCATTTACCAGCAAAATAAAATCATGATGGGAAATGACTGTCAGCTCATGCTCGTTGGATTAGAACCATCAAACACACACGTTCAGACTCGCACCGGTTCTGTGTGTCTTTGGATTGTGGAGGGAAACTCTTAGTCTTAACTTCTGATTTAGTTACAAGTAATCTTGTCCTAAATGCTTTAGACCCTGTTCTCAGCTGTATCTGGTGCTTGTGATCGGATCACCTGAGGTGGATGTTAATGCCAGGTCTGAACATTATGTAATGAATGCATGTTTGAATCTCTAAAGCTTCAAACTCAAAATAAGTAAAGGATATTTATATGTATGGCCCCTTTTAAAAGACACCCCAGGCGACTCCCCATGAGACCGATGACGTTTGTGATTCTGTCCTCTGCAGTCGACAGCATGGGCCGGATCGTCCTCGCTGGAGGCGCCGCTGTTGGACTCGGAGCTTTGTGTTATTACGGATTAGGCATGTCCAACGAGATGGGAGCCATCGAGAAAGCAGTGTAAGAATCACCTTCACATCAAACACTGTAAAGGCTAGAACTGATCTGATGATGAACTTGTCTGTGAATCAGCGGCTCTCGTCTGATCTGCAGACGGCACACGACTGGTTTTGTAATCTTGGTGATAACTGGTGTAATCTGATCATGTCTGATTCACTACAAAGCAGTTCATTTCGATCTCTGCAGAAATTTCTGTTGAGTTAAACTAGAGTAGATAAAGTCTGACACGTTTTACTTCTCATTTTAACGTTTGAGTTTTATAATGTGGCGCTGAGAAAGAACAGCTTCATGGTATGATCATGTCATTCATGAGACCTGTTAGGAGCCGCTCAACTGAGCTGGATTTAATGTGACTGACAGTCAACATGTATACAAGCTTACATTGCAGATATTCTGTAAGAGCTCCTCATGTGAAGTCTTTGAAGGAACACTTTGTGCTTGATGCAGACTGAAGCTGTGTTTGCAGGATCTGGCCGCAGTATGTGAAGGACAGGATCCACTCCACATACATGTATTTCGCGGGCAGCGTGGGTCTGACGGCGCTCTCGGCTGTCGCGGTCAGCAGGACACCGGCGCTCATGGGACTCGTGATGAGGGGCTCCTGGCTGGTACGCTAGAGATCATACTGCTTTTTATTCATCGCCCTTTACATACACTCTTCATAACAACAAATCAACAAAACGTACTGTAAGGCAGCTACTAATTATATACTGTATTATAGCATACTACAGTATAGTGATTATAGTAATGATTCAGCTTGTAGTTTAATATTCACATTGATGTTTAATGCTGTGACAACCTTATGAACGATCCGCAGGCTATTGGCGCCACGTTCGCTGCTATGATCGGCGCTGGGATGCTGGTGAGGTCGATCTCGTACGAACACAGTCCGATGCCGAAACACCTGGCCTGGGCTCTACACGCAGGTAAAGTGCTTTCACTGCTTTAACTGACCTCTAGAGGGCACTGCAGTCTGCGTTTGTGCTTCTGCTGGGTTAGTTTAGCACTGCTAATGTTTCTCTGGTGCTCATGACGTCGTGTGCAGGTGTGATGGGAGCCGTCATTGCTCCGTTAACTCTGCTGGGTGGCCCGCTGATGGTTCGAGCAGCCTGGTACACCGCAGGAATCGTGGGCGGTCTGTCGACGGTGGCCATGTGTGCGCCGAGCGAGAAGTTCCTGAGCTTGGGCGGCCCGCTGGCCGTGGGCTTCGGCGTGGTGTTCGCCTCGTCTCTGGGTGAGATGCATTTACAGTCCGCCGCAGACTGTGTGGCTGTTTAATCTTACAGACTTCACAGGAGCTTCTTCTGTTCTCTCCTCTCTGCAGGCTCCATGTTTCTGCCCCCCACCTCTGCATTCGGGGCCGGCCTGTACTCGGTGGCGGTTTATGGAGGTCTGGTCCTGTTCAGCATGTTTCTGCTGTATGACACACAGAAAGTCATCAAGCGTGCCGAGACGCACCCTCTTTACGGCGTTCAGAAATATGACCCCATTAATGCGTAAGTGTTTTCTGTGGGCAAGCTAAGAGTCAGACTTGTGCATTTGTAATATGTGTTTCGTTTCATTCGGTCTTTCTATCGTTTAAACGACACGCAGTATGACTGCCGTCTGTTAACATCACTGCTCCTGCTCTTCCAGATGTATGGGCATTTACATGGACACGCTCAACATCTTCATGCGTTTGGTGATGATTCTAGCTAACGGCGGCGGAAACAGGAGGAAGTAGCCGTAAGGAGACAAGAACACATGACACTGACTGGATGAGAAAGATTTAGCTGAACAAAGTTTATTCATTTATTTTACATTTATTTGTATAAAAGCAGAAAAAACTTTGTATTGCTTTCAGCTTAATTGCATTTTAAACATGTCCAACAGTACAAGGTAATTAATGTGTCTTATCAGATGAGGCTGAATGCAGATCGTCTTCCACAGCTGGTGTAATTATAACAAATATTTTTGTATATTTATTTTAGGAAAGAGATCACAACAGACTTAGTTATTGCACAGAAAACACTGTGATTGTTCTGTTCTTGCAGTTTGGGGTTCATGGTTCAATAAACTTTAGTGGTATCTCAAACTACATCTTTAACATTTAATCACCATTTTTCTGACATTTTAACAACATATCTGGCACTGAAGACATAAAAGCTGAAGACACTAAACTTTAGAGCAGCTGATGTTGAATCCTCAAGACAGAAATTCCTCATGTGTTCTGTTATCTTGCCGTTTCATTGTTTTCTTTGAGCGTTTAGTTGAATTCAGTGTTGTCTGATGATTTTACACATTGATTTTAGGGTCTTTGATTCTTCAGATTTTTTCCATTTATTTCCATGAAGTCTGTGTTGTGCTGTTATGAGAGTATCTGACCAGCGGCAGATGACAGTGAGATTAGAGAATAATCCTCGTGTCTCCATCTGTATTCTGATGCTGATTAATCCAGAGAGGATGGGGACATCAGCACTGCTGCAGGTGCCACTTACTTTAAAAACTTAAACGTTAGGAAATATTCTGGCGTGATTGCAGGTCTCTTTGACTGTCAAAGCACTTAAAGCGCATTATTGAGAAGTGACTGTCAGTCTCCACAGGAGCAGATCTGGTGTGTGTTTGTGTGATCATGTAGTCGCTCTGACTGTAAACCAGCAGAGGGAGCATCAGACACATCACTCTCAGAGGAGACGGGCAGGTGCCCCCAGATGTCTTGCCATAGGCTTGTTTTTAGTGAATTACTAACTGCATCTGGCATGTGTAGGCAGCTGCCTAGGGCCGCTTTCTTCCCCTCTATATACTTAATTTTAGGCGGTTTCTATAGCGTGATCTTAATGACAATGTCGAGAGCGCATAATGTTACGCGATCCATGTAATGCTCTCCACTCCAAGCGGATTTCCTTCACCCTCACAAAACTGCATGTGTGCTATTAAATATACATTGTTCTTTTATGAATTGGCTCAGATATTACGTGTAAACGTTGTCCTCGCATCACTGAAGACCAGAGGAGCTTTCTTTTCTAATTCAGGTGAAGAGTAGGCTTTTCTCACTAAATGGAAGCAAGCTGATTATAGTCAGCCTTCTCTAGTTATTTATTTTATTAATACTTATTTTAGTTAAGTGCTTAAATTGTAAATATGCATTTATTAAATTATTTTATTTAGTGCATTTGTATTTTGTTTTTGTATGTAGTTATACAACAAAAGTGTATCAACCAGGTTCCAGAAATAATCACTGAGGGTGCTTCTGAAATTAGTGAGGGTGCTCTAGTCTTAATGCACATTTTCACATATTTTGTCTCGTCTATTGCTATGGTTATCACTGTCAATCACTGCTACTTCGAGAGAGAATCCTGCATAAATATGCAGATGTCATTCCCGAATCTTTGCAATGTGTGTGTGGCCGAAAACAAAGTTCTACATTTTAAATGGATTATAAGCCTAAAAAGCGCGCTCATAACCACTAAACAGCTGTCACTCTTTGTTCATTGCGATCTCACAAAGTTACAATCACAGATTCAGTTCACAGAGTCAACAGAATACATTTTTTTCACAGTAAAATTCACACTATGTAACAAATGTTACACTTAAACACATATGAGGTAAGATGCAAACAAAGTAGCTGTATTTTAAAATATAATGACCAAACCTTCTTGAAAACCCTTCTTGGCTACTGAAACCATCTGAAAGCTTCGAGATCCTGAGTTACTCAGTCATAATTACAATTTGAGAGGTTCTTCATTTGCCATCATATTATATATATTTAATACAGATTGTTACAACTCTAAATTCTGAGTGGATGAATCGTATGAAGCTTGACGCATATGATAAATATTAACAAGACTATTTTTTTATGTTGCTTGAGAATTGCGAACAGCCACAGCTAATAAACTATAATACTCGATGGAACAGTAATTTATTTATTCCTAATATTAATGTTGTATTGAGAAGGATGTCTGTTATTAAATTACTGTTTCCGCCATTTAATAAAGCAATAATCTGCTTGAGACCATGAGTACAATGATTTCACTCCAAATCTTATCAGCACGCTTTACTGACAATATACTTACAGTAATGCATGCCTTAAGTGGCTTAATGATTTAAATATGTTTTCAAATATTATCTGTGTTCATTAGTTGTTCTGCAGTAGAAGTAGGAACACAGATAGGCTCGTCTCGCACTGAAATGGATGGAAGATGTTTTCAGTGATGGCATAGAAACTGATCAGACAAAAAACACAATTCCTCAGTGAACTGTTTACTGTCTGATTCGTCCTGAACTGCTTCTGTGAGTTGTTTGGTTGAGTAGAGTAAATCTGAGCTGTTTATTTGATTATTTTTCAAACTGCATATAACATTTTACAGCATCAAAAAGAAGCTCCATCATTCCAGCCCTTGTACTTAACGACTCGCTGTCATTCATATCAAGTTTTATGCAGAAATCCAGACTATTCTTTGAAACTATTTGTTCCTGCAGTGAAACTCTGGAGTGTCTGCTAGTCTGTGTGTTCAGGGCAGATCATATCTTTAATGTTCAGTTACTCGTACACTTACTCAAATAACTTTTCGCTCCATAATGTGTGAAATGTGTGACGCAGAAAAACAGATGTACGTCACATTCAGCCCTTAAAATAGGTCAGTGACATGCTGTGCTTTATCAGGAGCTGATGCACATGTAGACTTTATGGATGTATTGAAGGTTCTGTCATTCCATTTCATTTAGTTCTGAGTCCAGGTCACAGCGGGAGTTGTGGAGTCTGCTGCTGAAGGATAAACTTGCATCTTAAGTTTGAAAATAAAGACATGGCACTGTGTTCAAAACTCTTAAATGAACACACTAACCTGACACTTTCTATTAAAATGGAGTTTTTCATGGAGTTTCCCTTCATTCCTGTGGGTCGGCGGTGTTGTTCTGGGTCTGGTTTGAGTCACAGGATTACTGAAGCTGCGCTCAGACGTGTGTAAAGACGTCTTGAGACGAGCAGCAGCTGCAGTGCTCTCCATATGATCCTTCAGTCTCTACACTTCTGCTGCAGGATGAAGAGTATGACTTTAATTCTTCTCATCACTGTACATGTCTATGGGTGAGTTACTGGCTGTTTTACTGGTTAGAGACGAGTCTGTAGTCTGTGTGTATTCAGCTTCAAACTGTGATTGTCTCAATAATCCTTTAAGTATAATAGAAGGACTGAGCGAGTGTTTGCAGGAGAGCAGAGCTGTGCTTCGGAAATGAGCTACTTTGTGCTTTAAAATACACTCGACTTAAATCATTAGAATTTGCAGTAGAACTCTTGTTTTAGCTTTGGAGCAGTTATCTAAAATTCAGTGACATTCTTTACTGAGACTGAATTTCAGTTGAAATGGTCCAGATGATTTTTATGTCAATGATTTCACTCAAAATCACATCACAGCCCACACTTTATTTACCACATTGTCTGTGATTTTGTGTGTGTGAACATCATCATGAGGTGTAGTAGGTTTAAATGTTTGTTGTGTATTTCCATGTCATTTGATGCTGAGTTTCAGGGATTTGTCTTTTTCAGGGCGATCTGACTTTGCGCCGTGTTTCTATGATAATGGAGCTGGAAGCAGCAACGGAAACATGGGGTTATTCAGCATCTCTGAAGACACCTCCGTTGGTTAGCATTCACTTCTATGATAACGTGCTGTCAGATAGAGAGGAATAACAGACAATATGATAAAAGAACATCACATGTACTTACTGTATATAAGCACAGATTGAATGTGTCATATTGAACTAATCAAAGAACATAGATATAATGAGCCTAATCACTCTGATCCTGCTGAATACATATTTGTTGTGTGCAAAAATTTGTTTGATTTTTATAGAAACAAATATTCAGCTAATTGTAATCTAATAAGAGTAACGGGGAATTGTTTGCCGTGGCTTTAGGGTTCTAGGATTTTCTCGATATTGACGAGCACATTTTAATGTTAGCTGAATTTCTGGGACGTGTCTATATCTGTTTATGGTGGATATGACCCTGCTTGTACTACATTTAACAAATATGATAATATTTGCTACTAAGATACTTTATAGTAGTAAATAATGTATTTAAGATCATAAACACACAGTTCACCGGAGATCAGGTGTAATTCTGACTCATTCTTCCACAGGGACTCATGTTTACACACTGAACGGCTCTGACCCCGAAGACGAGCCGGTGACCTACGGCATGACCTTTGATAAGGGCTCCAAAGAGTACTTCAGCGTCGAGCCCAAATCAGGGAACGTGACTCTCATCCAAACACTGGACAGAGAGGTGAGAGAATCCCGACACAATATAAGGACATAATTCTGGAAAATAAACCATGAAGTCAAACGTATCTGTGTTAGTAATTCACTCGTTTCGATTGTTAAGGTTCAGTATGAGATCGTTGCATTTGTGACCATCACAGATGGGAGAAATAATTTGAAAAACATGATTCTGTTAAGCTTTGATCACAGGATTATTTCTTAAAGCTGAAGTGTGTGATTGTTTGTATGTTCAGCTAGTTTGTGGTGTGTAAGTCAGTCATCCCTGAAGAGAGACACGCTGTGTTCGCTGCACAGATCGATTCGCTTAGGACTGAAATGACAACATCACCACGAGAGTGATTTAAGAACAGTCTCTCTGATGACGAAACAGCTGTTTCACAGACAACAAACACTCTCAGTTTAGATAAAGCTCATATATACTTAATGTCATGCCATATTAAAAATATAGAACCCCGATTCAATGTTTTTTAATTTTTTGTTTTGTTTTTTAGTATAATTATTGTAGGAGAAATATATTGTTACCTATTTTAGGATTTTGATTAATACCTACTGGTGCCAAAATTACACGCTTCACCTTTAAGAAATATGCTTGCCTTTGACAGCTGATTTCATAAATATTATATTGTTCCTTAATTATTATTTAATCCCAGTCTTCTGCTTATTATGTGTATCGTGTTGAATGTGTTTTTACGGTGTATGTACTGTTGGTAAAGTCAGATTTACTTTATATCTCTTCTCCAGGTTGTAGAAAATGTTCGAGTGTTCATCACAGATGCTAACGATGAAAAGCCTGAGTTTCTGGATCTGCCGCTCGTAGTGGACGTCCCCGAGGTAAGAATGAGAAGCGGTTTGGAAATGAACAGATAAGTGTCATCATGAGTTGTTGTTGAAGTGTGTGTGGTGTGTGTTGAAGGACATCGCTTCAGGCAGCAGCATCTACAGAGTCCAGGCCGTCGACAGAGACCTCGGGTCCGGAGGAAGTGTGACCTACTCCCTGCAGGTCAGACAGAACCACTTCCTGTGGGGTCACGCTTTAATCATTTAGTCTCTTTTCAAGGGAACAAGATAATAATCAGTGAGGATATCTGAATCTGTAATGCCAGCGTTAAATCTGTGTGAGGCTCAGTTTGTAGAGGACAGTCGCAGGCTCGTATCGCTGGCCATCGAACAGATCGTGACACCAAAGCACCATCAGAAAATGTGCTGCTACTGGATTAAATTTCAATTACATTTAGGCAGGTTGAGGGCTTAGCGTGAGGCGTCTGAGGTCAGCGGAGCGTCCAGCCTCCAGTGCAGCTTCCTCCGAGGAAAACACATGACAAGTGAATGTCTATCATTTCTCATCAGTTCTGTTATAATTACATCCAAAGCTTATCAAAATTGCACTGAGAGCCCATGCATACTACATACTTCATCCAGTATTGTTTAATATCTCAGCAGCTTGTGACGGTTTTATATGTCATATTTTGGAACAGATTGCTTCCTGAAGTGTTTATCATTTTGTCTTTGTGTAGCTCCAACCCTGATCAAACTCACCTACCTGTGATTTTATAATGATCCTGAAGACATTGATTAGCATGCTCAGGTGTGTTTGATTAGGGTTAGAGCTGAAGTCTGCAGGATAGTGGATCTCGTGGGCCAGATTTGAGAATCTCTGCATTATTTGTTTCAGGAGACATTCCTTCATCAGTTATCATTTCGTTTGCAGTCGACGCCCAGCACTAAGTTCACCATCGACGGTCACAGTGGAGCTCTGCGCATCAGATCCGGAGAATCGCTGGACTACGAGGTCTCCAGGACTCATTTTGTCACTGTGGTTGCAAAGGTGAACAACAGACTCAACCGTGTGAAATTCCTCTGTCCTCTGAGATAGACCAGCTTGTTTGTGGTGATCTTTCGTAAAGGCATTTATCTTGTAACAGTGAAGTCCACATGAAGTGCAAAGAGGAGAAGAATTTTCTCCTGATTTCTCAGTAAGTACCAGATGCTCAGAGCTGTGTGTCTGTTTCAGGATGGCGGGGGTAAATATCATGGAAAATACCAGGTCATGACCTCCACAGCCATCATAACCATCAATGTCCTCGATACCCAGGATTCTCCTCCAGTGTTTGTTGCTACTCCGTATTTTGGATTTGTGTATGAAGTCTCTGTACCAGTAAGTGACATGATTTCATATCTAAAATCCTGAAAAAATAGAACTAAACGTTCCAGCTCAATTAATACCTTCATTGTGCTTGTTCAATTATTTTTGAAGAAATCTACAGAGATTTTCATTTAGAGGAGTCACATTTAAAAAACAAAAATTCTACTGATTGTAACTGGTTAGTGATAAATGAGTGCTAGACTCCAATGTATTTGACTGTATTGACTGGCTGAGGATGTCCAGTAACTGAGCTTTTATGGCGATGCTCTGTCTGTTTGTGTGTTTTGTGTGCAGGGCTCAGAGATATTCACTGTTTCTGCCAAAGACGGCGACCAGAACAACCCCAACACCATGCATTACTCCATTCTGAGCGGTCAGCTGCGTTATCACCTCACTGCTCATTTAACTTCTGAGCTCCAGAGCTAGACATTCATCGTGTCATAAATACTTCCATCAGTAATATCTCCTGTCTCCTCTTCTGTTCACTAAAGGCAGCGACGGCTTCTTCAGCATCAACAGCACGAGCGGCTGTATCAGCTTGACATCTTTCCCTGTACAGCTGAGGAACGAGTTATACGAATTACAAGTCAAGGTTGTCTATATTTATGATATGAATATCACTAAAGCTTGAGTAAGTGTTTCTAAGTAGCATCACACATGGCCTAATAAAACTTCTTTTATTGTAAATCAAGGCTGCAGAGGTTGGAGCCGACAGGTTTTCTGATTACAGCGTGACCACAGTCACTGTTCGTGTGGTGGACCTCAACAACCATCCGCCCACTTTCTACGACGAGAACGGCCCACAGAACCGCTTCGAGCTGAGCATGTACGAGCATCCGCCGGAAGGAGAGATACTCCGCGGCCTGAAGATCACGGTCAACGACTCGGACCAGGTGCACATTAAACTGCTGCTTTCATCAGACGTATACACCGGGGTTAGCTACCAGAGCGAGAGAGGTGTATTTCATTTAGATCAAATGAATAGCATTAAGCTATAAATACTAAAAGTGAGAGAATTAAACTGCAGGTTAACAGAAGAACAAGGCAGCAGTGCTGTATGCTTTCAGTCCTTCACATTTCACACACAAACCACAAACTCTGAGATTCACGCACATTATGGCACAGTGATTAAGAATAAGGTTGTTGACACCTGCCATACAAATTATTTGCTGTTTTTGCCTGTTTTCTATGCATTAAATAAACACTTTTATTAGAAATAGCACTTTGTTAAATTTTGAGGAGCTTTTTCTGTGAATGTTTTAATATTTTTTTCCCCATTAATGTTCCATAATCTCTGAATCTCCTGTTCTCGTTCAGGGAGCAAATGCTAAGTTCAGGCTGCTGTTGGTGGGACCTTCTCGAGTTCTCCGTGTGGTTCCTCAGACGGTTCTCAATGAAGCCCAGGTCACCATCATGGTGGAAAACTCGTCCGCCATCGACTACGAAAAATACCAGTTCTTAACATTCAAGGTCTGATCCTGATCTTTTATTTTGATCACACTGACAGTAGGTTATCTTTTAGCTGAATGTTTTATCCTGAGGAGTGTGTGTGCTGTTTTTCAGCTGTTAGCAATGGAGATCGACACTCCCGAGCGCTTCAGTGCCACTGCGGATATCGTCATCAATCTTTTGGACACAAACGACAACATTCCCAAGTTCTCCTCTGAGTTTTACATCGCCAGGATCCCTGAGAATTCCCCAGGAGGCTCCAACCTCGTCTCAGTGACCGTGAGCAGCTTGACATTGTTTAACAGTAAAGAATTAGCTTTCTCTTGCAGCTCCAGGTCTAATGTTGGACGTCTGGAGCGTTTGTGTGTGTTCTGTGTCTGTGTTTGAGCACTGAGGTGTATCTGGTGTTTTTCCAGGCGACAGACCCGGATTCAGGGCTTTGGGGAGAAGTGAAATATTCCATCTACGGCTCTGGCGCTGATCTGTGAGTACAGACCTCAGTATTGAACATTGCTGGCTTTTAATCAGTGATTCTTCTCTTATGCAACGCCATGTTCAGAAGTCCAATAACGGAGATAACATTTTGTTCAGTCATCTGTTTAGATTAAGCTTTAAATAATAATGGACATCACTGCAAATAACAGCTTGATATTTTTGCAAGTAAAAGATATCTTAATGGGCAATTCAGCTCAAACAGGAGGGGACCAAACTCAAAGCCTGTGATTTTAACTGGATGGTGTGTGACATTCTCACATTAGTTCTGTCAGTCATGTGCTTGAGTTTAGGGTTAGAGGTCAACTTCAGCAAAAGTGGCACAGATGACCTCACGCTCGTCCGTATCTGGACGCTTCGCTTGTTTTTATAAGGACCGGTGGTCTGTGGTGGTTCAAGCTCGTGATCGAGGCTCTCCATCCTTCAGCACAACGGCGGTCGTGAAGATCGACATCACGGAGGCGGTGAGACGTTTATACGTCAGGGTCACTGTGTGCGCTGCGGGATCAAAGCAGCTGTAATGAGCATTGTTTTGTTTGTGTAGAATACCATATTACTACCATGGTAAATGTCCAAAAAACACAAGTACTTTGAATTATCTGAATTCCTTGGTATAAAAACGTGGAGCTAACATGGAAGTTAACATAGTATTTCATAGTTCATCCACAGTACTTTTTCATCCATGTACTCATGATTTAATAGTATATCACTGTGGTTTATGTGAAGAAAATGAAAGTTCATTATGTTCTAATTATTTGCACTTGTGTGTTTTTCAGAATGGGCTCAAAGGGCCCATGGCTGCTTTTCTAATACAGAGCCGAGACAGTCCAATGAAAGCTCTTGGCCTGGCCGTCAGCATCATTACTGTGATGGTTTTGGTGACAATTATGATCTCCACCATCATGTACTTTCGCAACACAAAGTCCAACAGGATCACGCCAGCGCGCCACATCATTCGCAGGAGACCCAAAGAGCCACGCTGCTGGACCTTCAGGCTGTGGTTTGGACGGAGCGACCTGAGCTTTGGAAAGTTCTTCACTGACGATGAGACGAGGGACAACACAAACCACAGCAGCCCCAGAGCCAAGCCGCCGGCCCCCAGCGCTCCGGTGCTCCCTCCTCCGCCTCCGAGCGAGCGGCTGCGGTCAGTGCCCACGGTGTCCGGCTCCCTGGCCTCCAGAAACACCAGCCGCAGCTCCAGCTGGAGGACCAGCAAAAGCACAGACGGCACCCAGAGATCTGGCCAAAACAAAGACGGCAGTGGCATCAGCTCCACTCTAGTGTCTGAGCTTAAAATGAGAATAGAACAGAAAATCAATGAGGCAAATCAAGGCTACTATTACTGACACACTGACCGGTGTGAGTAACGGATACGATGTGTGTTTGATGGACCGCTGGACGCTTGATGTTACGAACAGCTCGCTGAGAAGAATGTTTCTTTTTTTGTGAAAGTGTTTTTAAAGTGGCCGTCTGGTTTACCCTTAAGTGTTTCGGTTTTTCAACATGCCGTACAGTCATTTAAGATCTAAGATTTCTATAGATTATTTATGTGACTATTGCATGTACTGACTGTATTTCTTCAGCTTTTGCCTTGAGGATCTTTGGTAAAAGTCTGCAGACTGTATGGACATCGGACTCTCATTTGTAGTTACTGCTGTCAAACCTTTTTTTTATTATTGTTATTATTGTTTTATAAAGAGTTTTTCACTGATATTTTTAAAGTTTTTTAATTTTCCTGTACATTTTCTGAGAAAGAGAGCAGATGAACGTCCATGTGCTATTTGCTGTAGGGCATATCTGAATGTCAAATGTGTTTATCATGAATCATCATATCAAGTCTGTGCTATAGCTGAATTTAGAAATAAAACATTTTTAAAGTGTTATCTAAAGAAATTAAAAGAGACTGATGTAATTGTCCTACTATTCAATTTTTATTGTTACATTTACATGAACTCATTTACCAAACATTTTTATTGAAGGCAACTTAAAAAATGAGGTAAAACCAGTGATTTATAACAGAAAAGCAAGAATATTTGCAGTGCTGCAATACTAGTAAAATCAGAGCTTCCTACTGACATTTTTTTACATTGTTAAATAATAATATAAATTGTAATTGTATTTGGAATCTAACCCAGATTCCTATAACTGTAGTACAGTATATCTTGAGAAATGTTTTGCCATTAATATTTCACATCTCGTTTTTAGGTCTGCTTTACATTAAAGAAAACAATGACTCCCACTAAGCTTTAATCAGTGTTGGGAAGGTTACTTTGGAAATGTAATCGGTTACAGATTACAAATTACCCTATTTCAAATGTAATAGTAGTGTAACTTTTTCAATGACTTTGTTAAAGTAATGTAACTGATTACTTTTGATTACTTTTCTACATTTCTAATTAATGTTTATTTGCAACTGTTAATCATTTTCAAACATTTACACCATGCAGGGTTAACCTTACAGTAGTGCTCAACACTGTCAGACTTTCACAATCCTTCATCACTTGAATTAAGATGATCAAATTTGAAAACATCCACCACAAAATCAGACTTTAGTACCGCCTTTTACTTTGAGATTGATCTGAAGTTCTGTTAAAATCATAAGAAATAGTTTACTGATACTGTTTTTGAAACCAAATCTTTGCATAACTACAGGAAACACTGCATCTAACAATGGTTTGGAAAAAAAATAGTTCATTAAAAAATAATAATAAATAAAAGCATATACACTAACTCAAATACTGTTATCTAATAAGCATGTGTCCTATTCGGTGTACTAAACTCCTGAAACATTGGTGTCTCTTTGTATGTGATATGATAGTTTTCTCAAAATAAGTAAAATGCTCATGAAGTGACTCAGAGCAGTTCTAGAGATTATGTTTATGTGTTCATGTACTCATATATTGAGGCGGCAGAGGCTGAAAACCTAGCTTCAGTAGTACAAAAATTAACCATGCTTTTATATAGTAAAAGTAACCATGTTTTTTTTTTTTTTTGGCAGATGGATTACCATTTGTATTTATTTTTACTACAAATTCCATGGTTAAACTATGGTTAGTGTAGCAAAAACCATGGTTAATTTGTGGTTACCATGGTTTAACAATAGTAACCATTGTCTTTGGATTTATAGTAAAATCATCGTTAATTTTCGTAAGGGTTGTGTTGTCTGTCCTAGCTCCCCCTAAACCTATTATAAAATATTATTTGTCTGCTAAATTACTCCTGTAACATTACAATAGATAATAATGGTGTCCTTTATACAGTATTTTGAGTGATGACTGATGAGCAATGATGGGCTGCTGCTGCTTAACTAAGTAAACAAAGACAAAACTACAATAGCATATTTACAGATGAAACTGACCTGCACTTGAAACCCTGAACAGTAGTTGAAACCCTGAACAGTAGTTTTGCTTCTCTGCTCCATCTGTGCACTTCCACAGTCCACTCCATTCTCTCTCTCGCATTGATGACTCTGATCCAAACCGTTTGGCGGAGGCGAGGAGAGCAGTCCGCGCCTGATTTCCACAGACACGCAGAACGTGCAGGATTCATATATTGTCTTTTTGCGGCTTAATATTCACAGACACTAGTCCATATCGCGTTTTGATTCAAGTGTACTGACCTTCTTTTGATTTATTCGTCCAAAATGTGGCATATTCAATCCGCGTTAGGCTATAGGAATTCCATTTTTATAACTGGATTCTACGAACCAGTCTGTGTTTTCCGCATGTGTCTCAAAGTAGCAGTGGATGAAAGAGTACTGAAGAGTACTGTTACATTGCTGAAATAATACTCAATTACAAGTAAAAGTACTGGTGTCAAAACAGTACTTAAGTAAAAGTACAAAGTACTCCTCTCAAAAACTACTCAGAGTACTAGTTACTAGTTACTTTTTAGCCGGCGATATTTAATGAATTACCAAAAATATTCATATCAAAGATCTATGTGGATAATAGTTACTTTGAACAAAACCCACTTTTATCTTATTGACAAAGTATGTGAATTAGTGGTAATGATGCAGGAATTTCTAACTTCAATACCTTGAAAAATATCAGTATCAAAGTACCCGTGAACCGGAAGTTGCAACTGACTTCAGTGTTGTGATGTGTTTCCAAGTGAAACGGAATATTGAATAAAGGGCAGGGTTTTATTGTGGTGCACCTCCACTCCACCTCTTGCTCATGGCAGATTCACGGTTGGATAGGAGAGGTTAAAGGGATCCTATTATGCTCTTTTACAAAGCCTTGAATTTGTTTTGGGGGTGTACTAGAACATGCTCTCCTGCTTGGTGGTTCGAAAAACGCATTATTTTTCACATAATTTACATTATTAACATACCTTTCTCTCCATCCTGGCACAAACGGCTCTATTAGTTCCGGGTTTGATGAAGGCCCGCCGTCCGAAAAACGAAATGTGTTGTGATTGGTTAGCTGTCCCACTGCGTTGTGATTGGCGAACAGCTTAGACAGTGTTTCAGTACTGCCCCGCCTCTTGCCAAAGCAGCAAGTTCCGTCTGCTCCGGTTTAGTTAAGGATGGCGTCAATATTGCCATATCAATCTGAGCCGGATTCAGACCCAGAGAATATTGAACAAGAGGATCGCGCAGAACCTTTGCACGCATGGATATTGCAAGACATATTAGAGTGGAAACGTTTTATTGGCTAAATCACGTTTTAGATAGGATGTCAACAACCGCTTTAAAACAACTGCATTTACTATGTACAGTTAAGTGCAACGGTAATATGTATTACATCACAGAAACGGCATACAACTTATACTTTGAAACGTAAATAACACACACAACAACAAATAAAGCAGCACACTTACAGGCTGTGATGCAGATACAGCAGATTGTCCCGACAAAGTGGGAACTGCTCCGTCTTTCAGCAAAAGCTTTTTGGCAAAACCAGCACTGTACTCCCTCATGACTCCCCTCAAAACTTGACGCTAGTGCAGCACTTCTTCATCGTCGTCTTGTCTGATGCACTCAACCAAGCGTTCTAACCACGACTTCGCCCCTCCCCACCCCCCAACCATTCGAATTTCCGTAGGCAGGATTTATTTTAATGATATTCTAATGGGCCGCTTTGTGACATCACAAACCCCAGAAAACAACGCTGTAGTCCAAACGAGCTGTTCGTTGTAGTTCTTGAAAAGGGATTTTTTTTTAAACGAAATATCTCCCTTTGGAGTGGACTTTGAGATGATGTCATGTAATACTGAAAAATTATAACCCTAACCTTTATCTCCATACTGAAATCCCAGATGGCCAGACAGTGATTCAGCTAAAATATTAGTGTCTAAGATACTGTGAGCACGGAGACTGTAGTTTTTAAGTTTACATTTTTAAATGCTTAGCTTAAATATGTAATATTAATTAAATAGTGCTCATAAATGGTTGCTGAGATAGTATTCTCAAGTGAAATAACTAGAGGCATGGACCTGGAAAGAGCAGTCCTTTTACATCATGACTTAACAAGAGGATTCTCCCGAAGCAGTCAAACTGACGTCATCAGAGCGAGAACGCCATTCAGAGCGGAAGTGACGGCAGACAATTTTTTTTTACAGTGTATTGACTTGCATGGTTCAATTGTTCACCACAAGACTAGTAATGTGCACTAACAAAGTAAGTAGGGTATATAGCCATATAGATATTTTTTTTTTAAATTTGTCCATACGTTTTTTCAAGGTACTCATTATTTTAAGCTTTGAAATTGGTTTAATCCAAGTCTTCTAAAAAGACACATTGGCTTTATAAGATTAACCGATTTTATATAGGCTTTTATTTACATACGTATAAATATTGATCAATTACCATTACAAAAATCTCAATCTTAAACATTTGCTCATTCTGTGTATCTGTGCCTATAAAATAGGGTAACTTTGTTGCAAAAGCTTACAGCAGAAGGAAGCTTGATTTCAAATTTGCTTTCAAACTGAATTGAATTTACAAAACAAGACAAGAACACAGTCAGTAATAAAATTATAAAACAAATGACCTCACTTCAGTTTGAGGTATTAAAGATATGACAACAGTGAATTTTTATAAGCAGTGATTTAAGAGCCATATACAGTATGTTAGGCCTATTTATTTAGATAAATGGAACATCAGATGGCTTTGACCTGTAATGTCTGTACAATGTAGTGATGCAGTTAGGCAGACTAGGATATTTATAATGTACAAATCAGACAAATATCCCATTCCAAAACATTTCTAGCATAAACTCACATTGTAAAGAAATTAAAGTTCCATCTTTGATTGTTGAAAGACTTTCTGGTGCATTTCACTTACAGTTTCCAGTAGGATTTTCATCGGTCAGGCGTGGATCTATTCTGAATGGTTGATAACTTTTGACAAAGTTTAATCCAGGAGCAAAGAGAAATAATGTCTACTTTTAAAAGCACGGAGAGATCGCGATTACACACAATCCGCACACAAGCAATATCGTAGTGAGAGGACAGGCAGTTCATTTGTATAAGTTAGGCCTATTTGAGAGCTCGCATCCAGTTTTCTGCGATTACATGACTGTGTTCTCATGTTACAATAAAGCGCTCGCCACATTTGCGCGGGAATGATTAAAATGATGCGGAATACCTGCAATCCCGCTTAGATATTCAGACTCTGTAATTGACAGGAGGCGATGCGTGTCAAACTCGCTGTCAGAAAGGAAAAAGAGAGGCAGCTTGGAAAAGCGGCGGCTTTACATTTGCGTGGGAATGATTAAAATTATGCGGAATACCTGCAATCCGTGCGAATATTCAGACTCTGTAATCGACAGGAGGCGGACGCGTGTCAAACTTACTGTCGGAGAGGAGAGAGAGACGCAGCTTGTGTCGGTGTATATTCGGTAGATACTGTGGAAAATGAGTAATGGTACAGTGTCAGATATTTCAGTATTGGTATCAAAATAAAGATATTTATGATAACACTACCATGTAGTTTGTTTCTCCAAACTTTGACTCCCTAAATTACGCTGAGCTCCCTCACTGTCTGATCAGCTCTTCACCTGCTGCAGCGGCGGCTTTTCCCGCTTCAGATATCAGGGCTCCTATTGGTCCGTTTACGATCGGATATCTTTATTGGCTACTGAAGTGCCGTCAAAGGTTTGAATATCAATTCAAATTGTGGGCGTACTCAGTAACGAACTATGATTAAAAAGTGACAAAGTAGATTATTTTGCTTAATTTGTACTTAAGTACAATTAAAACTACAGCTTAGTAAAAGTACAGCTTTAAAAATATACTCCAAAAAAGTACAAGTACCTGAAAAAATGACTTAATTACAGTAACGTGAGTAGTTGTAATTCGTTACCTCCACCACTGCAGAGTAGTCAGTGCAATTTGGGAAAGAAATCAATTAAATCTGTATGTGGATGTGTGTAAATATTCAAATGTAATCCCCTTCCTAATCGTTAACATTTTCATAAGTAACTATAATTTAATTACACATTTTTTCTTAGTAACTGTAACTGATTACAGTTACATTTATTTTGTAATTAAATTACGTAACGCCGTTACATATAACTGGTTACTTCCCAACACTGGCTTTAATGTTTGACATTTTATAACATTTAAAACAATGCACATACAAAAAAACCCTCCCACTGAAAATGGAAGTAAACTAAAGTGCAGTCAGTGTTTCCTTCTATTCACAAAGAATCACAGAATCTCTGGTCTCTGACACGTGTATTAATATGTGGTCTAGTATAGCTGGGCAGTGCTGTTTCCTTCATCACCGGTGTCTCGTGTCTCTCGCGTCGCTTCTTCTGTCGTGCAGCGCTCGAAGCAGTGTTCTGTGTCGCTCGTGCAAACACACATCCCAGCAGGCACAGCCAGCAGCATGACACACATGATGGCAATAATGAGTCTCTCTGCTCCAGCGGGTTCAGATCGCTGCCCGTCATGTTTTGGGATAGAAGGACACCGAGCCGGACACTGACAGACGAGTTAGCGGTGAAATTGTTGGCAGTGCAGGTCCAAAATTTCAAGGTTCAGCGTGTTCTAAAAAGCAGTCCATGGTATCGAAAGTATTTGTTGCCCTGTATGCGTAATTTTGTCAAGTTGTGCAGTCCCTCCAGGCTTCTAACATTCATGAGTGCTATATTGTTAAAATTTAGCCATAAGAACGCTAAAGCACTGACTGTAGAGAATGCCGCTTGTGGGATTTCACTTACGTCTGATATTTCAATACAGATTTTCATGAATTTCTCAGGGATGCTGCTGAAGGGCTGGTCTCTGCAGGAGCATCCGGTCAGACACGTATCCCACAGAACAAGAGAGACTAAAGAGACTAGACAGAACAAGAGAGACTAGACAGAACAAGAGAGACTAGACAGAACAAGAGAGACTAGAGAGACTAGAAGAGACTAGACAGAACAAGAGAGACTAGAAAGAACAAGAGAGACTAGACAGAACAGGAGAGACTAGAGAGACTAAACAGAACAAGAGAAACTAGACAGAACAAGAGAGACTAGACAGAACAAGAGAGACTAGAGAGACTAGACAGAACAAGATAAACTAGATAGAACAAGAGAGACTAGACAGAACAAGAGAGACTAGAGAGACTAGACAAAAAACGAGATAAAACAAATGTGAAGACATGAATTCCCTCTATTATGTAAATATCTTCAGTACAGAATTAAATTTGGGATCTCAGACATAAAATGTCAAATACACAAATAAATTGCGTTGCAGTTCCACGTTTACAGGAGACACGAGCAGCTCTGCATGACTGACGGCAGTTAACTGGTTCAGTGGGATAAATCCTATTATCCTTAATGCTCAAACTTCTTCAGAAGTTTCTAAATATTGCTTTGAACATTCGGACAATCTAGGAATAGCACAGCTAATGTCTTTTCACTTTATAAACAAAGAGGAAACATTCAGAAAACAAGAACCATATAAAAATGGTTTTATTCAGTCATATTTTAAAACATGTTTAATAAGTACAGACATCAACATATTCCTGATATGACAGATTATAAGCACAGTTTTAAGGTTAAAGTGGAAAATAGTTGCCCCAGTACACTGTGACAAGATAACAGTATAAAGAAAACAAGTAAAAAGGAAAACTTATTAAGCATGTACATCACTAACCCTCTCTTTTTGTAACATCCTGACGGTCCAAACAGAAAATCTTAACGCCTCACTTTCTGTATTATGTAGATGGGTATTATGTGTTGGACACAGACATTTCATTGCAGAATATGTATGATAAATGAGTCAATGATAAACATACCATTGGAAAAGTGCATGACAAAAATAAAAAATACAGACATTATTATTTCACTCTTGTGTGATAATTTTCCCTTTTTGAACACCGGACTTTCTCTAAGGTGGTTTGTACCCTTTCAGGGCTGAGAAAGGACAAAGCTGATATGTATTGAAGCTTTCGAACACATTAAAAGTGTAATCCGGCCCATACCAAGAGTGCACTAGGCACAGAGTCGTCTGAAACGCCGCCGGTTGGTCAGCAGAAGTACTCGTTGGGCTGGCCCTCGGTTCTGGCCGTGGCCTCAGAGTCCACACTAGAGCGGGCCGACAGCAGCCGGTTGGACTCGTCTGGGATGAGTCTGCTGAGATATTCCCCCTCCAGCCCTTTGGCGCCTGGAGACAGAGTCTCAAACGTCACGTACGAGTCTTGAATGTCTTTGGACTTCCGGCCCATCAGCTTCTGCAGCCTCCTCTTTAGTGCCCCGCAGCAGACGATGAGGGTCAGAGGAACCACGATCACGCAGGCGACCGTGATCACCACCACGTTAATGAGCTTCTGTGTGCCGCTGGCGCTGGCCGCCTCGTCCGTGGAGAAAATCACACACTGCTCTTTCTTGGGGACGAGGCCCTTCACGCACACACAGGCTATGTACTTGGTTTTGGGAACGAGGCCTTCGATCGTGATGCGATTCTTGCCCGGGGCAACATTAATCCGACGCATGTCCCGCTCCCCGAAGACGGCGTACAGAACGCTGAAGGACGTGGTGTTTGTGGCGGTGGGTGCGCGCCAGTTCAACGAGACCGTGTGGTCCGTGTCACCGATCACTTTGACCGACCGAACCACTCTGCGCTCCGGACCCTGCTGCAGAGAAGACGCATTAGCCTCCAGGTTACTCAAGACATCTTTCTGAAGCTCCGCCATGCCGCTGTCCGTTCCTGCGGCCGCTGCAGGTGCCGCTGTGGCCTTCGCTTTGGAAACACCTTCAGAAATGCTGTAGCTTTCGATCTGGATGGATGACGTGGCTTTGGGTCCGTTTAGGGGCTCAATGATGGGCACAGCAGCTGATGTGGCCGGCGGCACGTATCTGGCGATGAGTTTCTCTTGATACGCCGCTCGGCCGAATCCAGCGTTCTTCTTTCCGTGACTTCTCTTGGTGACCGCTTTGTCGATTTGCCATGTATCAGAAATGACAAGTGAGATAATGGCATCGGCACTCCCGACAAAGTTAGTGGCTCTGCAAATGTATTTCCCTGAATCTCTGTATGAAACGGCAGGAACGCTGAGAATGGACCAGATGATGCCCTCTTTAGAGATTTCCTGTTGAACTACAACATCAAACAAAAAACACTCACTTTAATATAAGTTCTGAAGTTGCATTTTGCATCTAACTGTGCAGTACAGTTAGACATAACAGTAATTACATCAAATTTCGCCTGCATGCTTTATTTATATATTTGCTGCTCTCTTAATACACAAGCAACAGATTCAATTTATTTAACAGACGCATTAACCATGCCTGGATGCTTTATTTAACAGTAGCAATACACCAAGGGAGACATGAGATGAGATGCAAACATCACACGTACCGGTGCCGTTCATGGGCTTGCGGTCGGCTCGGGTCCAGGACAGCTCGGGGATGGGAACGCCGATGGTCCCGCCGCGCAGCAGGACGTTGTTTCCGATGGAGCTGCGGATCCTCGCAACGGCCGTGTGCACGCGGGGAACCTGACACTTGCGGAGCTCAGCATCAGAGAACAGGACTCCCGACAGGCTCTCCGGTTCGGCGCAGCACAGACACGTATCGATGAATGCCACAGAGGAGGAAGGGAACTTCTGGAACTGCACCAAATCAAAGAGACGACAGTCACACTGCCAGGGATTGTTGTGGAGACCTGCGCAAAGAACAGACGCTTTTGTCAACGTTTCTTCATTTGTCAATGACTAAGACTTTACAACAGAACTGAAATGGGTTAAGAGCAGAAACTAACTCACCTAATATCATTTTGGAAATCTCTGCATCCTGAGGAGGTTTCGGAGAGAACCATGAAGTAAGAACCTCCGCTGGAACGGTGGCCAGACTGTTGCTGGACAGATCCAGGTAGGTCAAGTTTTGGATGTAAATGGTTGCTTCAGCTGGAATGCTGCTGATTTTATTATTGTGCAAATCCAGGAGCCGAAGGTTAGGCATGTCCATCAAACATTCCCAAGGAAAGGAAGTGAGAACATTCCCATCCATCCGTAATTCGTCCAAGGCGTAAAGTCCTCGGAAACTGTCTGCGCTGAGGGAGGAGAGCGAGTTGAAGGATATCCAGAGGTACTCCAGACTGCTGAGGTAATGAAAGGATTCGCTGGCGATGCGGCTGATGGCGGTTTTCTCGATGCGGAGTTTGGAGGTGTCCGAGGGAAAGTTGTTTGGGATGACAGCGAGGTCGGGGTCGTTACACAGGACGCTCCTATAAAAACACATCACACGGGTCAAGCACAGTCTCCTTTTGTTGAGATATTTGATAATGCCAGTCAAGTAAGAAAACTCCACTTTGAGATTATCGTACTCAACATTGCTACAATATAGTGCTATGATAAAGTTCTCTTTGACTAGCTTTCATTTCATTCATTTGCTTTTATTGTAGTTTATTATCTTTACTGTGTGTGTGTGTGTGTGTGTGTGTGTGTGTGTGTGTGTGTGTGTGTGTGTCTGAAACATTGCAATTTACAAGCAGAGAAGATTAAAAATCACACACACGTTAATCCAACGACTAAATAAAGAGCACAGTCAATCTGGCCTGTCAATATTCTGCAGACAATGGTCCATATGAGACTTTTCTACAGGATGGTTTCATTTAGGTAAATGACAGTCCATGTAAAATCTTACCTTGACTTCGATCCGTCGCTCAGTTTGTGGTAGAAGCAGCTACATTGAGCAGGACAGGTGCTGCAAATCAATGGAAAGCAGCACAGCACCAGCGCAAAAACCTGAAACACACGGCTGGA
The DNA here is from genome assembly GCF_001515605.1 of Sinocyclocheilus anshuiensis. Taxonomy (NCBI): domain Eukaryota; kingdom Metazoa; phylum Chordata; class Actinopteri; order Cypriniformes; family Cyprinidae; genus Sinocyclocheilus; species Sinocyclocheilus anshuiensis. Next base: position 38,193 of record NW_015539847.1, read on the forward strand.
CGCAAAAGCACACAAGCCCAGAGCGCACATCTTCTGCGCTATCTGTTCTAGCTACTGTCCGGATGGGTTTGACTCTGTTAATCACGCAGCATCTCTGTGTCTCTCTCAAGCACTTTCTGCTCGCTCTGCTCCGAATCCCCAGATAAAAGGGATAGAGCAGATTAGAGCAAGGACTTGGGGTATTTTGACTTACACGATTATTCCTTCCTGGAAGCCCATAGGCTGTATGCTTGTCTTTTGTATATATAGAGAACAGACATTTCTTTTTTTGATTGGAGAGTTAATTTTAGACCTGGGATTGGACAACAGTTTGTGAATTCACAGCATCTTATTGGTGAATGGCTTTGTTTTGCTCTATTTTCAGTAGACATACTGAGTAAATCAAAGAGTGTCGAGGAAATGTTGCTTTTTTTGTGATGTGTCTTTTTGAAGATTATTTCAATTGAAAATGTTGTAACAGACATAGAAATGGAAACCCAGCACACTGTAGGTTATTTTATACATGCAAAAAAGATCAGTGTTGTTAGTTTGACCTTTGACTTGACATACAAATACATCAAAACTACAATTGATTCAGTAATGAGCAAAGGCAGGAATTTAGCATAAAACACTGTGTTTATGATGCATTAAATTTATAATAATATGAAAGATGCATTTTTCAGATTTTTTTCAGGTATAATATCTTTACTATTGCATCAACTTTACTCACATATTAATAGTGGTTACCTAATATTATTATCCTTATTGTCTGTTTGGTCTATAATGCCTATATGATTAAAGCAAAAAAAGCAGATGGTGATACTTTTAACATATTAAAATCAGAGTGAATATGCATTTAAAACACCTGGTGGCAGTACAGAGCAAAAGTCTTCATCTCAGACTAAAGTAGCCTACAGACGTTTGTGTGTGTTTATTCAAAATATATTAGCCTATATTTTGTATACTACATACAAACATATTACTATATTATAACAAATATATGTTTGTTCCACTATCCAATGCCACATTTTGTCCAGTGTCAAGATAAAGGAAATTAGGCTCAGAGTTCATAATGGATATCCACACCAATTATTCAGTCTATGAATAAACTCACTTTCAAACTTAATGAATTCTCAGGCTCATTCAGAACTGTATATTTTAATTTATTAATTTAATAGACACTTCTCTCAAAGGAACTGGGGAAACAACAACACCAGCGATTCGTCCTGAGGAGAAAGCACATATGCTGCTCTGAAATGTTTTGTTCTGCGCTCTTTAGAAAGAGTCAGCCAGAAGAATTTAGAGAGATTACAGTGAACACATTTCACTGAAGTGTACGTATGTTATTTCCCAATGGCATTAACATCTGAAAGCTGAGATATAAGAATTAGTTTCCTAATTACAGCCTTTTGCACTGGAGCCCAGTGTAGTCAGATCACCACATTATACCTCAAACATTTCGTGATGTTACTTTGTTGTCACTTCTATTGTCATGGCTACGATTTCATTTCATTCACAATATAAAGTTTTCAAACATAACACAATAAAAGGTATTCAAATCAATGTGTTTTAAGAAGAACGGGACAACCAATTATAATCAATTTCCCACTATTTTTTATGAAGGACACAAACATTTCATTTACAAACATTGTGAATTTTGGATTAGCTGGCAGTGGAATTGCAGTTGCACTTCTTTCCAAAAACTTTTTCATGACAACAACACTTTTGTATAATATGTACAGTAGTTAATATATTCTGCAAAATATTTTGCAGCTGCAGCATTATATTATATATATATATACATTATTGTATAAGCGTGCACTGTTTATTTTTTTAAATCATCAGTAAAGCCAGAGAGAGTTGTATATGGAGGACTGTGATCTGCTTGTAATGCACAGTTCAGACGCAGGACTGAGGCGAGTGAGCGCTGCAGATCTGATTTCACAAACCTTTGCAGTATTAAAACATTCTTGCGGGGATTTCAGACTAGGCTTTAAATCACACACGCACTTTCACTGAGAAATAAACACACATATAAAGTCTCGCACTGTAGAGCAGTGGTCAGCAGTGAGAAGTATCTTGGACAATGGCTTCATACACGTTACCGGAGGGATTCAGTGACTTCGACATGTTCGCCTTCGGCTCCGTGCTGCTGGTGGGCGGTGAGTGCTGCTGATAATCAGTCAATCAATCAATCAATCAATCAGTCCATCAATTCATCAGTGCTGGATTGTTCTTCATTGATGAGTGTATTGACAAACATGCAAAAGTTCTTTATGTCTGTGATTAGTGAAGGCTGTTCTATCGATTAATGAGGGCTGCTCTTATTGATCTGTAGAAAGTTTCTGGATTAGAAAAAAAGAAAAGAAAACAGTCAGTTCCGTAGTGTAATGTTCATACAGTGATGGCATCTGATCTGATCACCGTGGTGCTTATTGATACTTGTTACTGTGGACATGGTAATTCTTCTAACAGCATTATATATTGTTTTGTTATGATTGCTCTTTGTATGCGGTGCACAGTGTTATGAATTCTGTTCAGTCTGAATATCTCAATATTTTCTTCTAGGTCTTCTCGGTTTCTTTCTTAACTTTATCTCGGTGATGGCGTTCCTCAGAATCCGGGAGATGCAGACGCCCAATAACTTCTTCATCTTTAACCTGGCTGTGGCTGATCTGAGCCTCAACATTAACGGTTTAGTGGCTGCTTACGCTAGTTACCTGAGGTGAGACTAACCAGCTAAACTACTGTATGAATCCAGAACCGAATCTTTCCAAATTGAACACTTGCTTCTGAAATTTGGAAAATAGCAACTTCTAAAATTGTTTGAAAAGATATGACAAAAATAAATAAAAATGTGATGACTATTTCTCACATAACTTATTGGTGTTATTGCAGACAAGGAATTTGACTTGAAACAAAAGTTTGAAAGAAAGAAAAGAAATACAACCGCTAGACACAGAAGAACACATAGTTTTAATATGAAAATGAGAAATATCACATGTATGTATAAATATTCAAACACCTGTATATATTTGTGTTTTTTCTGAACACTGGAAGATACTGGCCGTTTGGGTCGGAGGGCTGTCAGATGCACGGTTTTCAGGGAATGGTGTCGATCCTCGCCGGCATCAGTTTTCTGGCTGCCATTGCTTGGGACAGATATCATCAGTACTGTACTAGTGAGTATAAATGGAGAACATCTGCCATCCATAAAATGTTACTTTATTATTGTTCAGTATTGACACGCAAGACATTAGTGGTACTCTTGTTTCTGTAAGGCTTGCATTCAATTCTTCAGTAGTTTTCCTGGGTTTAGTGGGTTTTATCGTCATTTTAATACAGCTTTCCTGCACTGTCTCAGCTGACCGGCTGTAAATCAATGAGTTAGTTGTGTTTGTTTCCAGAGCAGAAGATGTTCTGGAGCACGTCTGTGACCATCAGCACCATCATCTGGATCCTGGCTGTGTTCTGGGCCGCTCTGCCGCTGCCGGCCATCGGATGGGGCATCTTTGACTTTGAGCCGATGAAAACATGCTGTACGCTCGACTACACACAAGGAGACCGGTGCGTCCATCTCACACACGAGAACACAAACAGACTTCGCTCTAGTTTCTGTTTCATAGCTCACACAACTCAAATAAAAAACTACAGCACATTACTAATCAGAAATCACATTAAGAAAATATGGACAAACAATAATGTTTGTCCTGCCTGGACTTGACTACTGATGATTTTGAATTTCATGATGTGAATTTGCATGCAAGAGTAATACGTATACTCTGCTGTCTTCTTCAGGAGTTACATCACCTACATGCTGTCCATCACTGTACTGTATTTAGCATTCCCTGTTATGGTTTTACAGTCCTCCTACAATGCCATCTATGCTTATTTCAAAAAGACACACCGTTTTAAGGTACTCGCACTCTCCTTAGTCAACATACGCTCCAATTAGACACAACGTATCGTCATCTGTAGGAACTTTGCTGTCACCTAGTATGATTTCACGTTGCATTTTTCATAAAAAAACTTTTTTTAAAAATCATATTTTAAATTCATTTGGTATATATGTGTATAATTTATCATTTTAAGTAATTGCTGTCCCCTATGATGTTGTAAATTTCAATTATCAATTTTTATAACCCGAATATAATCAGTGATGCATTTTGTGCAGCAAACTAAACCAGTGGGCTGTAATGAGGCTGTGTTTAACTCTGTACATGCAGAAGAGAGGCACGTCTCTGACATTCATCTGCAGTGAGAATGACATGAATCATCCATAGATCAGCCACATGCTCAGCATTCTGTGTGCTTTAAGATCCCCTGCTTGCATTAAAGGCACAATATGTAAGATTTTTTTATTAAAATATCCAAAAATCACTAGAACAGTGTTATATATTTTGCTGACTTGTGTACTTACATTATCCCAAATGTTTCGAAGAATGTTTAAAGTAACGCAAGTGTCAGATTTCTGGTCTGTTTTTTTGATGTTGTAGATAAAAGCATGATTTGAGCAGTGAATGGTGTGTGTTGGTGTCTTGTGTCAGTGCTTCTCCTCTCAGTTTAACACAGGTTTACCTCTGAAAGCGCTGCTGTTCTGCTGGGGTCCGTATGTTCTGATGTGCACATACGCCTGCTTCGAGAACGTTAACCTCGTTTCACCAAAGCTCAGAATGGTTAGAAAACAAACACTTTAAAATCTTTCATTAGCTTGATAAATCATTGTTCTCGTGTTGATCTCAGTGTTGATGATGGTCGTCTGATCCTCTAGGTCCTCCCGGTGCTGGCGAAGACATCTCCGATCTTCCACGCCGTCCTGTACGCGTTCGGTAACGAGTTCTACCGCGGAGGAGTCTGGCAGTTCCTCACCGGGCAGAAGTCTGGAGACAAAAAGAAATAGTGAAAGAGCTTTAGCCATGTAATGTTGTATTCAGGCGAGTCTGCAAGAGTTTACACGTGATGTGACTGTAATTCACTGTATATGTCAAATCAGTGCCTAACACATTTGGAAATATTTGTGCTTATTGAAGACTGACATATGAAGCCTTATTTCAGTTTCCTGGAGTGTGAGAGATGACGTACACAGTTCATTCAGGACACAACCATTTCACCATTTCATTGTTCTTGCCTTACTGTTGCTGTTGATCAGTGCATGAGAATCCACTATTCATGTGTAAAAGTAACCAAAGCTTGAGACCAGTGCATGAACCGCTAAAAACAAAAGGGCTTTTCATTGTTAATCCACAGAACAAACTGTGAGGCACAAGACAGTTTGTCACTGGTTCTTTAGGGGCTCAGAAGGGGACTGATGAAGGTGAATGAACGCCACTAGAATCTCTGATCAAGGATTGGCTTGCAGATGGTCATCTTCACTGGTTTAGCTGGTTTCCTTCACAAACAGTCATCTGACTCAGTAAATGCCCTGATTCCTCTGTGTGTGTTAGTTAGGAGTTCGAATGCTCATTTATGCAGATGCTTTTATTCAAAACCACGTTCATTTATTACAGGTTCGGTCTGTTGCTCAAGGAACACAGTTCACAGATCTTCTCAGTCTCCAGCTCAGATCTCGAAGCGGAGGCTAATTAACATTCATGTTTAGGATTAGAAATTCTCCAGGGTTTTATAATCTGCAGTAATTCCTCTGCACAAGGAGCTGCTCTCATATCAGTAGATTTGGGTTTCTGACGTGTGTTGAAGACCAAAGAGGATCAGGAGAGCTTTACTGCAGCCGGTCACGGGCGACTCTCAGACCCAGCGACTGAACTCTGACACGACTCTGTTCCTCAGAAACACAGCAGAGCAGAGCTCAAGAGGAGCGTCTGTTCATTCTTTCATTCATTCACTATGAGCTTTTTCCCTTTATTGTCTTTCTTACTCTTTTAATGCGAGTGAACTGTATGTATTGACGTCTATCCGTTCACAGTCCTCCACAGTTCCTGGAATCAGGTATATTTAACATGAGCTAAATGATAAAAACTGAACATGGCAAAAAATAGTACATTTTTTAATGCCTCTCTCTCTCTCTCTCTCTCACACACACACACACACACACTGCTCCACATCACTTGTGGGTCAGTGCAGTTTCAGCAGGTTTCTATCTACGGTCTCTAAGGTGCCGCTGACCATGTAAGCAGGATTAACTTCTTGACTCTTCTCAGAAACAGCCTTTTAAATAGACAAGAAGAGCATAAACACTCCAGAGAAACTTTCACACGGCCCTGAAGCTCTAGATTGGATCACAATGAAGATTTTCTCTGAAGTTTCTCAAAGCAAACCTGACAAACACTTCCTGTGACAAAGCAGATTTATGTCTCAGATATTTTAATGTGACTCTGTCCTGTATTGCACATAAAATTGTCTGGCCAATTTCTTATGATTAAATGTTTAAATAAGATCTGCCATCAGTGGAGAGAAAATTCTATAGTTATGTAAGATGCAAGAATAATGCAATTAATGAAACAAATAAGCGACATCTGTGTATGTGGTCTGTGTAAAGGAGTCCAGTTAGTTTTATTTAGGTAAATGTTACATAATGCATAATACTTGCTTTAGTTATTGGGAATAAAAGTTTATTGATAAAAGACAATCCACATCCACCTGAACACACACCTGTAACAAATAACTCATATTTTTCACTACTTTGTGGTGTATAAGAAATATACTGTATGTCGTAATATATTGTGTTGTGTATGTCTTCATTGGTCTCTGACATAAACCAAATCTGTGCGTTAGACTTCATTCATCTGCTTATTTCAATCAGAAACCGCCATCTAGCGGCCAAACTGGGCAATGCTGTGCTGAACTACTGTGTGTGTATTCAGGCAGATCACCATAGAAAGACATTTTTAATTCTGAGGTTTAAACCTCATTAGGCAGCATCTAATATGATTGTCATGTTACAGACTAGAGTAGAAGAAAGAGTTAATTTAACACTAATTCAGTTCAACACTCAAATATCAGTTCTTAACCTTATATGTGTCCCTGGAGCACAAAAGCAGTGTTAAGTCGCTGGGGTATATTTGTAGCAATAGCCAACAATACATTGTATGGGTCAAAATTATAGATTTTTCTTTTATGCCAAAAATCATTAGGATATTAAGTAAAGATCATGTTCCATGAAGATATTCTGTCAATTTCCTATCGTAAATATATCAAAACTTAATTTTTGATTAGTAATATGCATTGCTATGAACTTCATTTGGACAACTTTAAAGATGATTTTCTCAATATTTAGATTTTCAAATAGTTGTATCTCAGCCAAATATTATCCTATCCTCACAAACCATACATCAATGGAAAGATTATTTATTCAGCTTTTAGATTATGTATAAATCTCAATTTAAAAAATTTACTCTTAAGACTGGGTTTGTGCTCCAGGGTCACATATACTTATAGATCAATATTATCACTTGCTATATGTGTATGTTAAATCCACACCGCTATGAAAAACTCTCAGTTATCATTAGTTAGTTATGATTATCAATATAGTCCACATAAAGAGCGTATCTTATTGTTTAATTATTATCAGTATTATTCTCGGAAACAAAAGCATTACTATGACAGTGTGAGAGGTGCAGGTGAGCTCATGATCTCTGTCATCCGTCCAGCAGAGGTCAGTGTCGCGCCCTGACGCGCGCTTAACGCCTTCACATCCGCGCGTCAAACGTTGTTCGTTTTGTTTTACATTTGCAGTTTAATACTTGTATACCCAAGAGCTTAGGTTTGCTTTTGGGGACATAAGAGCGCAGCCACACCCGGGCCCTAATGTCATCTAAACTCTGCATTTATAGCTTATGGTAGCAAACATATTCATAATTTCGTAATTCATAAACAGAGAGTTTTTTATGCGTGTAGGCTATGTTTTACAGATAATTATTCCACAATTTTGATTTTGTGAACCAACAACATTACAGCAGCATCAGAGCGCTGGGTGTCTTAATCACGCATAACTGTATTTTAATATTAATCTAATTGGGCCCACCAGGATGATTGTGAAAGAAAACTCTACTGTTTCTGTAGTAACGAAACATTCATGCGCACCTGACTGATAGATAAACCGCACGCCATGGCCATAGATCACGCTTTCTTTTTCCGTTTGCTCAGTTTTGTCAATCACCGTATTTCTCATCGACACAGCTTTGTTCATTCCTGAAGTGAACTTGTACTTTAACTGTTTTGAGCTGTGAGTTGTTCTAAACGTGGCGCTGCGTTTCTCCTGCGGTGTGTGTTACTCCGCCCGTGTATTAAATGTGTGTCCTCGAAAGCGCGCAGATTTCTAACCCATTTACTTTAACTTCAGTGATATGACATATTTCAGATGCGTCCGAATTACCAGAACATATACATGTATTTAATTGTTTGATCAAAATCATTGCTAGGGTCTATAGTCGCTGGATGGTAGGCACATGACCCTAGCGTCCCTAATTCTAACCCCTGTGTAAACCAATCTGTTTACAGTTTTTTTACGATTGCTTAAGCACAATTTTGAAAACAGGGCCCGGTTTGTCAAAACACTACACACAATTAACACAACCCTACACCAAAGTAGCACAACACTTCAGATCATTTGCAAAATGGAACACTTTTGTCAAAACTATACACAACTTTATAAAAACAATATTTTGTTACCATACGAAACACACACATTTCATATGACTTTAATCTTTTTGAACCAGTTACACACTGCTGTTGCTAACCTAAAACACTTTTAGCAAGTCTAATTCTCAGTGATTAGAGTACTGTAAATGAAGTACACAGAGAAACTGCAACTATACAATAGTTCACCAAACACTACACAAGACCAATGCTGCAGACTGACGAAAATATCATTGATTTCTCTCCATATACCCAAATCAGTCAACATGGAGAATCACATTTTAGTGTGTAAGCAATCGTAAAAAACTGTAATCATCTGTAGACAGAACACTAGACAGGGGAACGAACGTTGGCTTGTTTTAATATTTTCCCAAATGCTTTCCAAAAGGTGATATCACGTTATTGTGTTGTCGTTATTTTGTCAATTCAAATATTTAAATAATACTTGATGATTATATTTTTTCGTCCTTTAAATAATGGCCCTAATTTAACCTTCACACAAATACATTCGCATAAAAATAGAAATAGCAAAAATAAAAATAGCAAACTGGCTATTATCAGAATATTCTCTTGACACTGAATTGTGTGTGTTTTTAAATGATAACTGATCCAAACTCAGAGTACATTAACCTGATCTGACTGAGTCCCTGCGCTGCGATTATTAATGAGTTATTTATACATCTGTTATTCGTGTATTTGTGCAGCAAACAGATTGGGGTTTGTTAGCAGACGTCATTTAGACACGAGTACGCGATGCAGGACGAATCTTGTTTTCGGTGTTTGGAGAACAGAATAAGAGCTGGTCTGGTGTAGTAGTATTTTTGTGATATGTGATCAAGACTCTGATTGGTCAGTCAGAGGATTAGCAGACGGACGCAGCTGATGACCAGAGGAGAGAAATCAGAGGAAACTGACCGTGGCACAGAGTGTGTGCCCACAGCGAGTCTGCTGCTTCTGATGGAAGAAAAACTGATGTGAACCACCACTGCGCGCGTAACAGGAATGTAAATGGAAAGAAGCTCAGCAGAAGTGGACATGCAGAAACGCTCAGGGCTGTACCCTCGAAGAGAGAAGAGTAGCGCGTCACCTGTCAGACGCGCCGGACACCGGGGAAGTTCGTGCGTAAAAGCCAGACGCGTCGCTGCGCAGGAGAGGAATGAAACTGCGCTCTGAAGGACTGAAGCTCTCTTGAGCTAAACGGGCTTTTAGACAGTCATGGAGTCTGACGGCTCTGCCGGTGTGGCGAAATCTGCCGCCCTAAATTTGTCCGAAATGGGCGAAAGAACTAAACAGCTCGGCAGCGCGATGCAAGACCCCAACCGGCAGAGAAAGCTCATTCTGGTGATCGTCTGCGTCGCGCTTCTGCTGGACAACATGCTCTACATGGTGATCGTTCCCATCATCCCCGACTATCTCGCGGATTTGGAGACCGAGCAGGCGGCGCGCACTCTTGCCAACTCTTCCGTGAGCAGAGCGAACCCGAACAATCTGGACATTCAGATCGGGGTGCTGTTCGCCTCCAAAGCCATTCTGCAGCTCATGGTCAGCCCTTTATCGGGCACCTTCATCGACCGCGTGGGGTACGACATCCCGCTGCTGATCGGGCTTCTGGTCATGTTCGTCTCCACCTGCATCTTCGCGTTCGCGGACAACTACGGGACGCTGTTCGCGGCGCGCAGCCTGCAGGGTCTGGGCTCGGCGTTCGCAGACACCTCCGGGATCGCGATGATCGCGGACAGATACACGGAGGAAGCGGAGCGGAGCCGCGCGCTGGGCGTCGCGCTCGCCTTCATCTCGTTCGGGAGCCTCGTGGCGCCTCCGTTCGGCGGAGTCCTGTACGAGTTCGCAGGGAAACGCGTCCCGTTCATAGTTCTGGCCTCGGTGTGCCTGGCGGACGGCGTTCTGCTGCTGACCGTGATCAGACCGTTCTCTAACGGCACGCGCGCGAACATGCCGGTCGGGACGCCCATCTACCGGCTCATGACGGACCCGTACATCGCCGTGGTGGCGGGTGCGCTGACCGTCTGCAACATCCCGCTGGCGTTCCTGGAGCCCACCATCTCCAGCTGGATGGAGAGCACGATGAACGCCTCGAAGTGGGAGATGGGTCTGATCTGGCTGCCGGCCTTCTTCCCGCACGTGCTCGGGGTTTACGTCACCGTCCGGTTGGCCGCCAAATACCCAGAGCTGCAGTGGTTCTACGGCGCGCTGGGGATGGTGATCATCGGGGCCAGCTCCTGCACGGTGCCCGCCTGCAGGACCCCGGGCCAGCTGATGCTCCCGCTGTGCGGCGTCTGCTTCGGCATCGCGCTGGTGGACACGGCGCTGCTGCCCACGCTGGCCTTCCTGGTGGACGTGCGTCACGTGTCCGTCTACGGCAGCGTCTATGCCATCGCGGACATCTCATACTCTCTCGCCTACGCTTTGGGGCCTGTAGTCGCAGGGCAGATCGTGCACAACCTGGGCTTCGTTCAGCTGAACCTGGGCATGGGTCTGGTGAATGTGCTTTACGCGCCGGCGCTGCTGCTGCTCCGCTGCGTGTGCCAGATGAAGAAGTCCTGCTCCGAGAGGAACGTACTGCTGGAGGATGAACCCAAGGGACTCTACGACTCCATCCGCATGCAGGAGCGCAGACTCCGGAGAAAGGGCTTGTGCACCACGACCGCTGACGTGTGTCCCGTGGCCGAGAACGGGCTCTTCGAGGCACCCAGGTCTCTCTCGGAGGAGGAATCGTCGGGACCCGAGCTCACTTAACTACAGAGTTTATATCGCAATCGTTCAGCTCTGGTGTGCAATATTTATTCCCTCACTCATGACTGTCCGCTCAGAGACGTGTCTTTTATGATTTAGATAGAAACGATTACATTTGGCTCTGAGCGACTGTCTCTGCTGTAGTGTGTAGAAGATGTGAGTAGATGAAGTGTGTAGATGTAACTGCTCAAACCCCAAATAAAACCAATGGTCATATTTCCATACATGTGCCTTTTTACAGACTGAATCACTACTAATAAATGTGGCAACGAATGAACTTTTGTTGTTTTTTTATATTTATTTAAATTCTCAAAAGTCCTAAGAAGGATCTTTAATCGACAGCCGAGGAGTTTTGTGTCCGCCTGGATTCGTGTGAGTTTTATCACTTTTCATGGAAACAAAATATATAACCTGTTAACGTGGGAACAAATATAAGCAAATTATAAAGACAATTTAATTACTTAGAGCTCTGAAATAAAAATGGCATCTTTCCCCTATACATTTTGCAGATTATTTATCAGCGTTAGCTTCTTTTCATCACACAAGTCAAGTCAAGACACCTTTATTTATATAGCGCTTTTAACAATACAGATTGTGTCAAAGCAACTGTACAGCATTAATTAGGAAAATAATGTGTCATTAATGCAAAAGGACAATAGTAAACACTCAATTTTCAGTTAAAGGCAGTTCATCATTGAATTCAGTGATTATCATCATCCTGGGCTGCGTTTCTCGATATCGATCGATCTTAGAGCTTAAGAGTTTTCTTCGAGTCATTTTACGATCGTTCGTTATTGTTTCACGTGCGTTTCCCAAAAGTGCACTTACCGCAATCGCACGCAGCTGTGCTTTAAGTGCTTCTTAGGAGTCGCTATCCATGTCAAGTGCTGAAATGTCGCCTTGTAGAATGGCTCGTAATTGTAGTAAACGCTCGTTTATTGAATGCTAACCTAATGCTGCGTTCCAGACAACTCGGTTATAATAACTATTATATTATATTATATTTATACGTATAATATTATACTTTACATAATAATAATAATAATACAATTTCCTACATTACTTCTTTTATTCATTTTTTGTTCAGTCATTTAATTTAGATGTGTATTTCTAATTTTTTCCTGCGCTTTTTAATTATTTCATTTATAAATTCATAAAAACGAGTATTAAAGTGTACAATAAAGTACAATCAAAACGTTATATTATAATCACATTGCACTTGAATAAAGTTAAAGGTGTAATCTGCTGACTGTCCTGCAGGTGACCGCATAAATCTGTCTTCTTACGGTGCACTGAGGGCTTTGAGATTACTCCACAGCACTGTAGATCTACGATGATATTCAAGTGCTACTTAAGTTACGAAGCTTTTGGGAAACAGACCGCAATATTAAGATCAGTCGTACGATCGTTTTTACGAACTTCTTAGGCTTACGAAGCTTTTGGGAAACGCAGCACAGCTCAGTTCAGTTTAAATAGTATCTGTGCAATCAACACAACGAAAAAAATTAACGATTCACTGTTCATCATTTTATATGATGAAAATAATCTTTATTAATCAGTATTTACTTAAGTATGTGTTCTAATTGCATACAAACCAGATTTTCTTAAAAAAAAAAAAGCTATAGGTAAAGAGCATGAAATATTTTGTCTAGCATAATACGTTGGTGGAACAGAAGAAAGCAGCAGCTCTGGAAACACCTGCAGGACCTCAGCGCGAGTCACGGGCGAGGGGGCGGAGTCACGGACACCGGAGACCGGACACTGGAGCCACAGAGCGGCTGACAGACAGCTGACGCGCCGCCGGAGACACAGACACCGATCACACAGGTGAGCTATACATCAGCTCATTCATTCTGCTGAACTTACACAAGTTATAAAGGAAGAATTTTCAATTAATTGAATTAGTTGATTAGTATTTGACAGTTTATGAACAAATACTGTAGTTCTGTCAGTGTACACCTGATTCAAGCTGTCATTGTTGATTCTAAGATTTATTTATTTTTTTAAATAAGAGCAAATAAAGTGATGTGATGTTTTTATCAGATCTGCGTGTGTGTTGAAGGCTGTACCTGTAGCTCAATGCTGCGTTTATTGTTTAATCCTAACATCAGGTTAGGAGCGTCTCTGTCTGCAACGACTGTAAAACACTTCAAGCGCAACATTAGCGTCTGTTTTCATATTGTTTAGTCAATTTTATTGAGCAATCAATTCAAATTGAATGGAAATTTGAATTGGGTAAATAATGACTCCCACCTCTGATGAACTTTGAGCAAGCGTTCAGCTCCATCCATCACACTAAAACAATGCTGAAATAGAAATGAGTCCAAATATTATCTGATAGACAGAGTGTCCATTGCATGTGGTTATTCCTGATAGAGTTCAGAAGTAAGGATGTTTCTGTCTGAGGGTAATGTTGAGAGGTGCTGGACAGTCTCCACAGGACAGAGTTTGCAGTGTTGAGGAACCTAACATCAGAGAAACTCAAGATGAAGAGAGAAACAGCCGAAGCCCACAGCCACTGCAATGTAAGCAAATAAATATTGCTATGATTGTTGCTGCTGTTACCAAAAAGACAAAAGAAGTCTTCTTACCCTAGAGCTATAGTGTTGATATAACATCACGACTGTTTTCAGCTGAGTCTCATCTTCAGAGGAGAAAAGCTTAGTTCTTGTCCAAAGATCTGAAAGAAACACAGACACACATCAGCTGCCATCTGATTTTACTGTTGTAGATTTTTTCTTCAGATTGAAAACAAATTTCACACATACACATAGGATTTTTAGGATGCACATACAAAACATAACAAAATTTACCTTTTCTACTATTTTAAAACAGGTAAATCTAAAGCTAGAAAATCTGCTTTAATTAATAGAGCTGAACAATATTTTGTGAGATACTGTTTCTGAACCATATTGGTGCACCATTTGCATTTTGTTAATCAAAATAGTATTTTTGACCAGCAGGAAAGGCTTTTAAAATCATTTCTCCATTTGTCTTAAAGCTATTCCTATAAATTATTAAAGCAAGAGCTGATAACACAAGACATCAGAGAGACTCAACAGTTACTGACTCATTAATGCTCCTCCACCGGAGGGCAGAGCCGCTGGAAAACACGGTCCTGTCTAACAGCCTCTTTGAGAAATCATCTCTATGGGACTGTGATGAATACCATTCTTCTTCTCTTGTCCAGATGCTGCTCAAACTGCCTGTGCCGGACCTGCAGCACACACTGGACGCCTACCTGAGATCCGTCAAACACCTCGTTCCTGAAACGCAGTTCCTGAAGACCAAAGCTATAGTGGAGACGTTCGGCAAACACGGAGGTGCTGGAGAAAGACTGCAGAAACTGCTGCTGGAGAAAAGAGAAAAGACCGAGAACTGGGTACAAACACACTTACAGAGCTTCAACCCTGAGCTGTTACAGGAACGGCCGGCGTTCAGAGCAGTTAACACACTGAGCCCAGTGTGCACCTCCGGACGCACCGATTTATTATTAAAGTCCCTTTAAAACAGATGAAGAAAAATAATGAGCAACTGATCTGTGGCTATTGATCCGTCTGCCAGGAAACATCACCGCTTTAATGTGACAGCAGCACTTGTTAAATAATGGCACTTTACTAAAATAATATTTTATTGTGTCTTTGTCTCTCTTTCTCTTTCAAAGGCAGTGTAGCTTCTCGCCTCGAACGAGTTTAATTAGAGCTTAGGAAATGATGAGCTGATGGTTCTGCTGTGTTTGTCTCAGGTGTTCGACTTCTGGCTGGAAGACATGTATCTGAAGAACAGACTGGCGCTTCCCGTGAACTCCAGTCCTGCGCTGGTTTTCCCCAAACAATCCTTCAGAGACATTAAAGAGTCTCTGGTGTGAGTAAATAAAGAGCACTAATTAATTAATGCACATATAACGTCACTGAAGATCATACAGCAGCATCTGGTCTATATTTTCTGCATCTCCTCTCTGTGTGAGTCTACAAAATCGTGAATCACTGCTCAACACAGTACTGACTACAGTCTGTTTATTATTTAATATTAGTGGCTCTCTACACAGAGTTTTTTTTTCAGCTGCTTTCACACATTTTCAGAACTTTGCCTCTTTTTCCAAAACTTTACACACAAATGCAAAATGAAGCACTGCATTCAAAATATCACAAACACATCTCAAAAGCAAACATTTGCAAACACGTTTGCCATAATATTAATTCCTGTTAGATTTGTGTGTGTTACATCGAGAACTGTGTGTTGTGTTTTGCAAAAAGTGATTTATGAAAGTCAAAGTCTGAGAATTAGTGTCTGGTTTTGTAGATTTGGTGTGTGCTTCTGCTGTTTGAGTGTCAGCTTTCAGAAACTGTGTGACAAGTGAAGATGCAGTGTGTAAGCAGTTGAAAAAAACTGTAAGTATGTGAGTGCTCAACATGAGACAAACACAAAAGGAATCGTTTGTGTTTATTTATTTATTATACACTTTATTTGCCGTATGATGACTTCGTGACAGCACAGAGCTGGATTTGCTCTGTAAGATCTGACCACTGTTTGCAGGTGTCTCTGGTCGTCTTGAATGAGGTTTTCTAACGAGTCTCAGATTGAAGGGTGTATGTAAGATGTTTCCATCTCTGTCGGACTCTTTGATTGAATTAGAGGTTAAATCGGTGTTTGTCTCTTGTGTTTGTCCAGGTTTGCTGCTCGTCTCATTCTAAGTGTTTCTCAATACAAGGCGGCGGTGGACGGGTATTTCCAGCGATATCGTTGACTTGATTGCACAGACTATTTAAACTGAACCGAGCTGGATAATGACATCCCTGAATTCAATGATGAACTGCCTTTAACTGAAAAATTAGTGTTTACTATTGTCATTTTGCATTATTGACACACTATTTTCCTAATTAATGCTGTTCAGTTGCTTTGACACAATCTGTATTGTTAAAAGCGCTATATAAATAAAGGTGACTTGACTTGACTTGACTTGTGTGTGTTGTAGGAAGACTCTGATGCTGGATGTGGCTCGCGGTCAGAAGGCCGACTCGCCGCTCTGTATGGATCAGTACAAGCGTCTCTTCAGTTCTTACAGACGTGCCGGACTCGAGCAGGACACACTCATCACAGCAGACAGCGTGTCTGATGCGGGACACGTCATTGTGGCCTGTAAAAATCAGGTGTGTGCTTTTGTTGTGTTACACCAGAGTGCTGCTGAATGAGTCTCTCATGTTTGGTGAAATGATCGATCTGTGATAAATGACAGTCGAGAAAAGGCCACGTTTAGTTCTGATTCTACAGAATCACACATTACAGTCGGCTCACTGAAGGATATCTGGGGTCACCTTAATCTGATCCAGCTAATCAGAGTCGAATCGAGGCTCGAGAGGCTCTTAAATTAACTGCAGGTCCTGTGGTTCCATCGACAGACGCTCTTCACCGCTTCTCTCTCCTGCGGAGTGCTGCCGTCTCGAGGGCCGTTTACCTGGAAATGGCTCGGGAAGAGTCTCTAATGAGGTCCGGTCTGATAACTCAATAACCCAATCAGAGCCGCAGAGCCGCGGGGAGCCGCTGACACCGGCACTGTTTGAGATCCGGCTGCTGTCCACAAAAACCACTGAACAAACAATCAAACGCTGCTAGTTGCTAGCTGCTAGCCAATATTAGATCCAATAAAAATACTACTAATCATGTCTTTGTTAGTATGTGCTGCATCCTGGTGAAAAAAAACCTTCTGTGATTTCACTATTCCTTATTCCTTCCCTGTTCTAGATTGTTCTATTCTGAAAGATGTCTGAAACTTTGCATTAGTGGCACTTCTTGTGTTTATTGCCTCCTTAAGATGAATCGCTTGTTGTATTCCTCATTCCTCTAGTCGCTTTGGATAAAAGTGTCTGCTAAATGAATAAATGTAAATGTTACATCGCATGTATGTGGAGCTGATATCTTATGTTACTAAAAGCTCAATACTAACACTGCATGTCACGGTGTGTCTGTTCACTAAAGACACGCGTCTGGTTCACGTTCTCAGTTCTTTGTGCTGAATCTGATGGAAGGAAGCTGTAAACTGAATGAGGCGGATGTTCAGGCTCAGCTGGAGTGGATCTATGAGCAGACGCTGAGCGCTGAGCAGAAGCAGCCGGCCGTGGGACTGCTGACCGCAGAGGACCGGACGGACTGGGCCCGAGCCAGAGACCAGCTGCTCAAAGGTCCAAACAACACTACATGGACACGGTGCTAATAGCTAGAGACACAGACTGATTAAACACTCAGGTTACATTCATTGCTCAGTGCCAGATATCCAGAAGTGAAATCACTTTCCCACGATCCTGTGTGTGACAGAGATGCATTTTAACGTGTGAAAAATCTATGGAGCAGATCCAGTGAACAGAGAGTCTGTGGAGCTGATGGAGCGCTGCGTGTGTGTCGTCTGTCTGGATGATCCCGCGGGACTCGAACCCAGCGACGCCAACAGAGCTGCCCTGGTGCTCCACGGAGGAGGACGCCATAAAAACGGGGCGAACCGCTGGTACGACAAACCCCTGCAGGTAAAAGTGTTCAGATGCTCAGATGTGTTCTGGTGTTAGATTCATGAAACTCTGTGAACGTGTTGGAACGGCGAGCAGGAGTCTTTGGGAAACTTTGGCTTGTTTTGTAATTCTGTTCAGAGCAGGAATGGCACACTGCAGACTAGGGCTGTGACGGTACACAAACATGACGGTTCGGTACGTACCTCGGTTTTGATGTCATGATTCGGTATAGTTTCGTTACAGCAGGGTTGTTGAATCGCTTTCTTACAAATTAAACAGCGGTTTACTAAACGAATTGCTCTTTCTTTCAATTTAAAATAATTAACATTTTCTTAGGGATAAAAATCTACCTCACCTTCTGTTCTAAACTAGTCCTTCCACATTATCTAGGTTGCAATTAACAACAGAGCCCAAACTTAAATTTAAATACTATTTATTTTTTTATATAAAAATCAATGCTCAACAGTTTTTAAATTAAATTCTAAATTACAATATTTCTCTTTGTTGTTGAAATATAATCATTTACACCGTGCTGTCATAAGTTGTTTCATAACATATTAAATAACTAAGAGATCAGTAACAGGTAAAGTACTATATAATGAATGACTGATTGAGCAATTACATGAGGCATGAGATGCTCATTCATGTTTATTTCACGTTAAAACTAGTGATAAAGCGGAAGGGATGATCGCGCTGCCATTTTAACTGAGGCGTTTATACAGCAATCTGTCACACCACATCACAGAGCACCAAAACGGCATTTATTGTCTGAATTTCCTAAAAACAATTGAATGACTTGTTCGGTACACATGCATACCGAACCACAAGACCCATACCGAAAATGTTCAGTACACATGCGAGTACTGATACACCCCTACTGCAGACACTCTGACTGAGCAGTAGACGAGAGCACTGCTGATGTCACGGATGTGTTTGTGTTCAGTTTGTGATCGGTGCAGACGGTGTTTGTGGGGTCGTGTGTGAGCACTCGCCGTTCGAGGGCATCGTTCTCGTGCAGTGCACTGAACACCTGCTGAAAAACATGTGCGTATCAACACAGACCAGCCAGCTAATCGCACAACTCAGCTCCTCTGCTACTTTCTGAAGCTCTGAACAAATGTTAGAGTGTGAAATGATGCTATAATAACTGAAGCTGAATGAAGGTCTCTTCGCTGCAGACGCTCCTGTAAGCAGAGCTCCGGTCGGAGCGCGTCTGAACTTCCTCACCCACACAGATTACTGTGGAAGTGTTCCCCTCGGATTCAAGGCGCACTGGCATCTGCTGCGGATCACCTGCACAGGTGAATCAAACTCTTCCAGTGGAACAGTTAATTATCAACAGTTTCTTATTTTGTTAGAAAGCTTGATCCTGCAGGCATCAGCCGTGGTTTGATTGACGCTCTGAATGCTCTTCTCTCTCTAGACTCGTGAGGAATCTCGACATGAATGTTTTCACGTTTGCGGTTTATGGGAAGGAGTTCATCAAGCAGCAGAAGATGAGTCCTGACGCCTTCATACAGCTGGCTCTGCAACTGGCCTTCTACAGGTGAGGAGCGACTGATTTCTCCTTCTCAGAGCCGGACTCTACATCTCCTTGCTGTTTTCCACAGATGTCACAGAAGACTCGTGTCCACCTACGAGAGCGCTTCTCTCCGCCGCTTCCGGCAGGGACGCGTGGACAACATCCGCTCCAGCACTCCTGAGGCGCTGGCGTTCGTGAAGGCCATGACAGACGGAGGAACATCCACACAGGTTTCACGTTTTTCCGTCTCTCCTTTATTTTCTGCCATAAACACAGAATATCTAGCGTTAATCTCAGCTCTTCATCCCAGGACACAGAGAAGATGGAGAAGCTGCGAGCGGCTGTAGATGCTCAGAGTAAAGTCACAGCTCTGGTGAGAGAATACAGACGGCTGACGTCGTGCTGATGTTTTTATGTGTGCGCTGACGAGCTGTTTGACCGTCTGCAGGCCGTCACGGGGATGGGGACGGACAATCACTTACTAGGGCTGCGTGACATTGCCAAGGAGATGAAAATGGAGACGCCAGACATATTCTCTGATGAAACGTACCACATCAGTAACCACTTCATGCTGTCAACCAGTCAGGTAAGAGCAGCATACTACATAAACACATACAGTTTTATAATTAGAGTGACGTGACGTGTAAGTATGGTCTCCCATACTCCGAATTTGTGCTTTGAATTTCACTCATTAACCGTAGTTATAATGATCTTTGTCCTCTAACTGTACCGTATGGAAATATATGAGGTAACAATGCAGTCATTGAGTCTTCCAGATCATATTTCACTCTTCACACACCGTTGTTTTATTCCCTATTATTTTAGAATTATTCTAAGTAAGTCACTTCTGCAAATAGTGGCAGCAGGGATTGGTTTAAATGGTTTGATCAGGCTGTTCATGATGGTGAGATGATGTACAGTGTGTGTGATGCAGGTTCCCACCGCAGAGGAGATGTTCTGCTGCTACGGTCCGGTGGTTCCTGACGGTTACGGCGTGTGTTATAACCCTCGGCCCGCTCACGTGCTGTTCTGTGTGTCCAGCTTCAGAGAGAGTAAGGAGACTTGTTCAGGGCTGTTTGTGAAAGCGCTGGACGAGGGACTGCAGGACATGAGGATCCTGTGCACTAAACACACAGATCACAGGAACACGCCAAAATAACAGCATCACGCTCTGATATTTTCATAGCAACAATAACCACAACTGTAAACTGTTGCGCTGCTTTTAGAATAGAAACCTCTCTGACCGCAGAGGAATGTGTGTGTGTCCCTTACATACATATACTATATACTGGCATGTATTTATACATAAATAGATATATCATAATATTAGCATGTTAACATATTTAGATAACTATACTTTTAAAATAGTTATGTATGTATGTATAAGCTTACATACTTGTTAGTGTATAGTCTGTAAAAGCACACTTTAAGTAAAAGTATATTGCTAAAATCGCCACAACTAGTCAAACACACACACGTAAATATACATATACTTTACATACTACAAGAAATTATGCATTTAAAGAGCTTAACCCTAGATTAACTGCATATGAATGTGAATATCTGTGTGAAAGCACAGACTGCATGTAGAATTACTCGTTTAGATGCACTGTGTTTATTAGAGTGGATATGTATTTTGTGTGCTCAAACATCATAAACATAAAGATTTTAAATATATATTTTGAAATGTGCAATACATTCAGTTAAAGTGCAATAAGTTAAACGCTGTGATGTAGATATTTGCACTAGAGACATATGCACTAATAATCATCATCAGTATGAACTCCTGACAATACTGTCTTTGTTTTTGTTGAACTTATTTGTTATTTATAATATGTAATGATGTCTGCTGAATTCATTTTTTACTGTCTCATGATTATCTTCATGATTGCTCATAAAATGTATTTTGTAAGTTCTATGCATTTTACTCATGTATAATTTATTTGCCATGTTACTTTATGTTAGTGTGTTGTGTCAGTAAATTATGTTGTATGAAATATGAATAAATCAAAAATAAATAAATAATAATTATAAGTAAATAAACTGGATTTTATTGCATTACTGATGAAGGCCTGTGCAAATGAGAGCCAAACAGAGTGAGCTAGTGAATGCTCACAGTCTGAAGAAAGAAGCAGCGGGTGCACCAACACGCATGTTGGGTTTCCATGGTTTATGAGGACTCTCCATAGGTGTAATGGTTTTTATGCTGTACAACAGTATTTTATATCACCCTACACCAACCCTACACCTAACCCTACCCCTCACAGAAAACGTTCTGCTTTTTTAAATTTTCAAAAAAACTAATTCTGTATGATTTATAAGCTTGTTTCCTCATGGAGACAAAAATGTCCCCACAAGGACAAGGATTTCAGATATTGCCATCTTTGTGGGGACATTTTGTCCCCATAACGTAGGGTTTACCAGGAACACTCACACATGCGCTCACACACACACACACAGTCACACTTTTGAGACATCAATGATCATTGGTTCTACTTTCATTTCAATTTAATTCAATTCAAGTTTATTTGTACAGCGCTTTTCATGATACAAATCGCTGCAAAGCAACTTTACAGCAAATTACGTTTCTACAATATTTAATGGTAGCTTATCGGTGGTGACTGTCAGTTAATGTACATGTGGCAGAAATGTACGGAAAAATTAATTAAAGACATAATCAAACAGACGATGAACACTATTAACAGCAATTATTATATGATGCAATCAAACTTATAGCAAAGTTTGGTAGTTCTGTAAGTTGTTTCAGGGTTGGCATCATCTGAGATCCTCTGAGGGGTTGGCATCATCTCTTCTCAGGTGTTCTGGATCCAGACTGAAGCTTGTGTAAATCCTAGTTACCACGGGATGTCAATCCCAGCAGAAACAGAGAAACAAATACAGACATAATTAGCATAGCTGCTGTTCCAACCAAGCAAAATTGATTTGTTTAACCCAAGCTAAAGAATAATAATCCGTCTAGTTGCAAACTGTAATCCACGAGATTCTGTGTACTGTATTTTGGTCCAATAAGTAATATCTCTGTATTATCCAAATTTAATAAGATAAAATTATTGGTCATCCAATCCTTTACATTTTTAACATACTCTGTTAGCTTAGATAATTTAGAAGTTTCATCTGGTCTTGTTGAGATATATAGCTCCGACTCTGCTGGGGTGCAGGCCATCAGCGCGAAAAAGCCTAGGACGCTCCCAGAAAAGATTCCCGTTATTAACAAAGAGCAGTTTCTGTTCTTTACACCATGACAATAACCATTCATTTAAAGCAAAAAGTCTACTTTCATTGTCTGGAAATCATCAGCATGAAGAAACTGCTAAACTTCACTTCTTGTGTTCCACACACAATGGCAAACTTCAGTCAGTCTGATTCACACTGACAGGAAGAAGAAAGCAGCTGGACAGGAAGACATTAGTGCAAATATCTGATTACATTTGTGATCCATTCAAAGTGAACAAGTTTTGATTACTATACTATACTATAACTCAGAAAATAAAGCAGAACATTAGTCATGGATGTCTAGTATAGTTTAGCTGTACGTCTAAGCGTGTTTAACATCAAATGAAAGCGGTATGTTTGCACACGTGATACCGTCTCCACTGCAGCAGCCAATCAGACGTCAGCTGGCGATTTCAGCAAAACTCCTGACATTTCTGATGCATCCATATTCAGATGGACTCTTTCCCACTGCAGATTCAATGTCTGTGTAACACAAGTAGGTTTAAACTTTAACCCACTGAAAACAGAGAGATTCGATGAATGAAGCACACAAAGTATTTCCCTGACGTAGAATCAGTTTTCAGCTCCTGACATTCTCAAAGATAAAATGATTCCCAACGCGACAGCACTGTTCCCTCGTTCCTAAAATCTTTCAATTAAAGAGAAGAGCAGAAAATGTTTTTATTATAAAGTGCTTCTCATAATGACCATGCTGGCATTTCTGAGGAAGATGTCATACTCGTCTTCCTCTCACACACGGTTTTAAGAGTCTAATTGGCCGAGGAACTGAGAAGCGTTTGTTAATGAAACTGAAAACACGGCGAGTCGAGGAGCTCCGTCATTCTCCCTAATGAAGCTCTGGACTCCCAAACTGTAGTGTAACGTGTCTCAAACGTCTGCAGAACCATTTACTCAAACCTACAGCACAGCGAGAGCTGCAGGAACAATAATCCTCATGCATTTCATCTCCTTATGCTAAAAACTAAACTGAATGAAGGCAGAGATGATAGAGATGAACAGAAAACAGACAACAAACGCCATCAAACCATAAGTCACGAAGGACGAACAATCGAGTAAAGCGAGAGTTGTAACAATTGGTTTATGTGGACGGGTCCAGACCTCTTCAGGCCGCTTTATGAGATAAACGGGTTAGAAATCGCCGCACACTATTGATATATGTGATTACATGTGCCATTCATCATAGTAAAATCTGACGCATTAAATCAATGTTGAGCTGCTTCTGTTCAAGGCTGTTAGAGTTAAAGGTCAGCTGTGTTTTCGTTCAGCTCTCTGACAGCCATCTCCAAATTTATATTAACCCTAATGCGACGGCCGGCTCAGGAACACAGCCAGCAGCTCAACACAAAAATAAAAACATCTTCCTCACAGTTTAGCCCGTGTAAAGCAGACTATATCAGAGAGAACACATGAGATCTGCTCTGTACTTCTGCATCGGTGCGCAGTGAAATCTCCAGCACTTCATACAAACTCTGATTTCTGCTGGGAAACTGAAGTTCATGAACAGATGCAGACTGCAGGCAGAAAGCAGCATATCTGCTGATTTCAGATCAATAATCAATTTACGTGTATCCAGCAAAGGGTTCCAGATCCACAGGCCTGATTTATGACGCGAGACGCGGGCCGATTGCTGGACAGACGGAGTCTCACCGATCGGCTCACGGCTGCGTCCGGATCAGACGAGGAACACGGAGCATAGTTATGAACGCCAGCAGATATCCAACATCAAGAAAAGGCTCAACAATATAGTCACAAGACAAACAATATACATGACTTTAGCAACAAAACTTTTACTAACCTCTGTTGCAATGATGCCTAAAGCCGTAAAATGACAAGGCAAGGCAAGTTTATTTATATAGCACATTTCATACACAATGGTAATTCAAAGGGCTTTACATAAAAGGAATTAAAATAATCATAAAAAATAATCACAACAATAAAAACAAGGAATTTAAAAACTTTTAAAATGATTAAAAAATGTATTTAAAATTAATGAAAACAGTTAAGAATACAAAATAATTATACATAAAACACAGTGCAGTCAGTTTGGACGTAGCTCAAGAACAACTTTACAGCTTGAATAATACGTAACTTTAACTGCTTGGTGCATCACCATAACTTCTTAAGTGTATAACTCATCTTTTGTTGTTTCAGATTCAGTCACGGCCTCTCTCTCGGGTCAATTCAGTTTTATTTGTGTCGCTTTTTTCTCAGTGCACGAGGTCTACAGAAAATCATTATGTGTAATGTTTATAATAATATGTTCATATCTTTATGTTTTCAGCAGATTAGAGCTGTATGATAGCATTTGAGCATCTGAAGGGATTCACAAGTTAACTGTTAATAACAGAGCTGAACATCATGAAAATAAAAATGGGATCGGTTCTGTTTTCCCAGCGCTAGTGAGAGACTGTTTCTACAAAGTAAAATGGGACCCAAACAAAGAATAAATCACACATTCTCTCATTAATGTTTCTAATAGTCAGATCTCGGGCGTTTCATATGATCTGCATGTAAAGTCTCTCAGATTTCCCATGGAGCCACAGAGAAAAGCTTTCTTTCTGCACGATTCTCTCCGTCTCCAAAAGAACTCACAGATGACGTCAGGATCTCGAGGAATCGGAGCGGTTTTGTGAGGTTAACATCTTCACAGGAGGTTCAGCCATGCGAACACAAGACACAATGACTGTTTACAGCGTGATGCATTTATGCCCTTTATTTACGAAGCATTAAAACACTCCTGAAAGCACACAGTGGGTCAATCTCAGCTTCCAGAGAGAGCCGTCTGAAGAGCGAAGGGCCTCGCTGACCTCCCTCTGTCTGTCTGCGTCTCAGCGCTGACACACTAACAAGACAACAGACCCTTCTTTCTTACATCTGTTTGCTTACCAACATCCATCCATTCAGTCATCTACAGTGGGAACTGGGTGTCAGGCGTCTCTGACTGCGATTTACTGCAGCAAATGCACATCTAGCTTCTGTTTGTCTGCGGTTATTGTGACACAAAATGATTGAACAGTGAGAATCGCAGACGAGAGCCGAGAATCACTGACCTGTGAGACAAAACTCATGAGGAACCAATAATGAGCTGCAGCTTCCCTTCATTACTTCATCTCAGCTGTTGAAGTCAAAGCCGGTCCTGACCAGGTGAAAACACGCAAGACTTACTGCTGTGAAAATAATCCGATAAATGGAATCATTCCAGTCTCTATGAAGGCTGTTGAAGCAGATCTGCGGTCTATTTTCAGCCGTATGACCTGAAGAGACTCTTGCGTTCAGATTACACTTCAAATGCAGCAGAAACTGAATTAATGCAAAATGAAGAAATTAAATTCATCGGGTATTTCTGCCGTTCAGGAATCAGAATTCCCAGCAGATCTTCAGCACAAGCTTTTTGTCTATTTGTCTGATGAAAGGAAATGAATGTATGTCTTATGACATGATTATCAGTAAAGATACGAGCGAGAGGAATCACTTATTAAACGATACACAATCATTCACGACACTCAGTCAGTGCGGAGAACAGCAGAGATGACTGAAAACACTGAGCAAACACACAGTAAGTGCCACGATAGAAACTATCCTTGAATAACGAAACGTAATTTCCGTTTGACCGTGATAATACCGTATCACATGCACTTTCTTTGGTATTCTTTTAAGTATCTTGATTGCATGCAAACATTGGGGAATGTTACGTTCAAAAATGTCTTATAATATTGCGTTACTCCCTAAAAAAGTAACTAATTGCATTACTCAGATATATTTTTAAAATTATAAAAATTATGCTTTACTTTACTAGTTACTTGAAAAAAGTAATCTGATTGCGTAACTCGAGTTACTTGTAATGCGTTACCAACAACACTGCATGCAAATAATTGCATGGTAATCATCTGGATATCATGGTTTTACCATCACTGTACTGCAGTGTGTTTTGTTTCCTCAGGTTACATGATGGAGTGTTGAGGAAAGATCCGCACAGTCCCTTTCTCTGAATCCTGTATTGTGCAGAAACGGGGCCTGAAGCGACTGACCTCCTCCCGGCGGGTCGTTAAGTCTGACAGCTCAGTAACGAGCGGCGCGCTGAGGCTTTAAGAGCCTGGAGCTGCTGCTGATGGACAGAGGGCCTGATCGCGGAGCAGGCCCGCAGGCATGTTTTCTGACGTCTGGTCATGGAGCAGTGCTGTGAGCCTCTTCTGTCACACACTGACAGCTTGTTTTGCCTGACATCACGTCTATATTACCCACAATGCCTGTTCCAGTGCTGTTGTGCTCAGTAGCCCACAAGAACCCTTTCTCACGTGTCGTTTCTCCAGCAGATGTGTGCAGATTTAATCACACTCATCTTTAACATGATCAAGAACCAAAACCCCACAAAATGCACAAACAGCTGCTGCTTTGAACTCTGAGCCAGAGCCGCTGCTGACGGACGAGTGTGGAAATAAAGCAGATGGTAAATCAGAAACAAACACACAAACCCATTCACACTGCGGTTCAATACAGTGTCACTCCTCTTCTGTTCACACACACTTCACTTATTAACTTTTATTAAAGCTGTATGTGTAATTTATCTGTGTTATGTTTTTACACAGTCCAGTTAAATACAGTGTAGTGAACGGAGTGATCTGAACTAGTTCATATAGTGTAGGGATGGAACGATTACCGGTTTGACAATAAATCATGATAAAAATTCCCCATGGTTATTACCGTTTCATATTTTAAATATCATTAAAACCGTATTCGATTACCGCGATTTGAACAACTCAGGATAAATAAATACTGTCCAGCATAAAGCAAAGTTTTAAGTAACAGTCTCATGATGTGAGCACAGCAGTATAGTTTCAGAAAAGGTGGAAAGCTGGGAGGTTTTAAAAGAGTTCTAAGGGAATTATACAAATGAATATATGAATGAATTACATGAATGTACCTCTGAAGGTTCTGAATTCAGAATAGATTCGAGATTACCGCGATTTGAACAACTCAGGATAAATAAAAACTATCCAGCATAAAGCAAAGATTTAAGTTCATTTTGTGTGAAAGCATGGCAGAAAGCTGGGAGGTTTTAAAGGAGTGCTAAGAGAATTATACAAATTAATATATGAATTAATTAATATTGTGAGTAATATTCTTAAGGTTCTGACTGTCTTCAGAAAAGATTCGATGGCATTTTGTTTTCATCTTCGCTCCATGTAATCCCTAATAAAGCAGTGTTTTAATAGCAATGCTGCTTTGTGCAGGAGGTTACGAGAAACAGCTATAATTCTGCTGCTCCTTCAATGCCCCCTGCTGTCAGATAGTGGATTTACAGAGACTCACATTCACATTCAGTCTGTGTGCCGTTTCTGTCTGGACTAAAAACAGACCAAATCTGCATGCCCTGCTGTAAACTTCGACCCGTTGATGAAAAACAAGCTTATGTGGTGTGACGAGAGAGGCGGGGCTGAGAGCCGTGGGAACGGAGCGAGGCCGGTGGAGTAAATGCTAATGTGCGACACCTGCGCCACTCACCGGTCTCGAGTCCCACGGAGGAGCTCCGGAAGGATAAAAGGAGGAGTGACGACAGTGAGTCTGCCGCCATGGAGGCTCGAGGCGGTGGGCTGGAGTGAGTTGCCAGGGGGGGCAGACGAACTCGCTGCTGGCCGCCTGGGCTGTAGAGGGACGGCTGCCGTCCGTGAGGGAGAAGAGGAGTCGCCAAGCGGCAGTGTGTCCGGGAACCGGAACAATATATATTTTTTTCTTCTCTCTCCTCTCTCGTCTCTGTCTCTCCTCATCCTTCCGTCTCCTTTTCTCTCGCCTCGTCTGTCTGTCCTTACCCCCAGGTACGCCGCGGCTGATTCTACACATTTAAACAATTCAGATAAGTTATCTAGAATTATTTAGGCAGCAGATAAAATACATATAATCATTTATTATCATTTTGACTTAAGCCTTTTCTTTGTTTAAAGGTTGAAATGTGAGATTTACCATTTTATGAAACCTTTTCAAAGTTTTATTTGAAAATTTCGTACATGTAATTAGATAAACTGTTGTCAGTCAAGTTGTCATTTAAAATCCAGACATCATTGGTACTGTTATTGTTTTAGTGTTTATGCAAACAAAAAGTCATTTTATTTGTTGTTTGTTGATTTTAAATATAAAACTTGGTGAAACAATTTATGCGTCAGTACTTTTTGAACATCTCCAGCGCATTTGAACAATAACGTGGTAATTCTGATAACTGTGATAATTTTGGTCACTAATCATGATAAGAAATGTTCATACCATAGCATCTCTACTATAGTGCTGTCTCCTCTGAAGTCCCACAGCGAGAGAGGCGTCTCAGCTCACAAGTGTTCATCAGAGAAACACGGATCTCCATCAGCGTCTGTCTCTGGACATTCACTAATAATCCACAGACTGTAATACCTCTCTATTTGTGAATATTTCTAAATCTCTGAGTGTGTATGTGAGTCTGTGAAGACGAAACCGTGTGTAGTTCATAATTCTTTAATTATTGCACAATTCATTCTGTTTTCATTTTGATTAGTCAAGTCAAGTCAAGTCAAGTCAAGTCTGCTTTATTGTCAATTCTTCCACATGTACAGCACATACACGTGTGTGAACGCGCCGCCATCTAAGCATACCAAGCATAGCTGACTAGTTACACAATTCATAATGGGAATTTTAATCATGATAGGAATTTTAATTGAATTTATTTTGTTTAATAAAAACATATGCTGGACAAAACATTACAGAACTAGATGTCATGCAGCGTTAAATCCACACCATTTGTTTAACTGATTTTTAATGAAATTGTTGAACTGAATGACTGATGCAAATACGGCATGAAGGCTGCATCTGAACCATGAAAATGTCATTAACGCACTTTCTAATCCAGCACAGATGCAAAAATCAACATCTTTATCACACTTATGTCTTTGTTTACACAGAAGCCTACATGGCATACAGTACAAAGATTCAGATATAAATCAAACTCGAGTCTTCAGTTCTTCAGGCAAACCGACTGGAATCACAGATTACTTTCTATTTTAAAAAGACTTCATTAATTGTCTGCGTAAGGTAATGACTGAACCCGTCTGTTTCTGAGATGAGCTGAGCTCATCGTTTCAAAGGTCAAACTCATTCAGGGAGCAGAAGAGAGCACAGATGTGCGTTTGAAACCCCTCGATACGGAGCCCAGCGGGGCCACGCTTTCATCTGCCCCGGGCCAGTCGCACACGAGACACCACAAACAGACCTTTAAAACAGCTTTATTGAGGCACATACAGCGACGTCTGAGAGCAGAAAACAGCCCCGCATCGCCGAGCCGCTGGGGTCAGAGGTCAGAGGTGCTCAGAGAGGAAGCTGTAAAGTGTTTCCTGAGGTTTGCTTCTTGTAGTTTTCTTACACACACACTCATAATACTGCAGCAGCAGCCTGAACACAGATCCTACAAGAAACAACACGTTTGGCGACGCAGATCTGGTCAAAGATGTCCTTCACAGACACACATACACACACACACACATACACACACACACACACACACACACAGACAAACACATACATGTTAACACAACAAAACACAATCGTATATCGTCACAAACACTTCATCACTCTCTTTCTGTTCTCAGTCTGAGGAAGAGGAGCAGTGTGTGTGAAGGCGTTTTACTTTCAATAAGTGAAACAGAGTTCGTTTGTTTGGCATTTGGGGTTTAGTGATGTTCACATGATAACTTTTTATTTCAGGTTTTTGAGATCTCGTGGCACCTTTGAGACTCTTGTCTCCGCCGAAGGCTCCGCAGTCCCAGTTCCCCGTCGCGACGGCCGACAGATTCTGCGTCTGGACTCCTGGACGAACAAACCCGCAGAGGGCCTGACGGGACGCACAGAGGCGCATCAGTGAGCAGACAACACTAATTAACCCGTCCCTAACCTAACCAGCCCTCACACTAACACTGATCTATGAGCGAGCAGATCCGCCCTCAACATCTTCACTGCATTCATAAGGAACTGTATTATTATTATTATTACTGTCCCTCATGCATCAGTGATATTGAGTGTCTGCAGCAGATTCGTTCACAGCTCTGCAGTCCACAATCATTCATGAATGCTTCAGTCTGTTCGTACACAACAATACAAATATGGAGTTGTCATTCATTAGGTTTGAAATTAAACACCAATTAAAGTTTCCAGTAAAGCGAGCGATGCATCGCTGATCAAAGCGCCACATCAAAGAGCAGAAACAGATGCCCTCCTGCTCATCCGCTCGCATTAATAATGCACAAGCCCACCACAGCAACTAAACCGGACCGGACCCTAGTCACAGCATTACAGGAGGTTTGCTCAGGCTTGTTCAGTGGTTTCATCTCTGATTGTTCAGATGAAGTGCAGAGGTTTATGGTGACGTGTCAGTGACCTCTGCTCATGTGTTCAGGGTGAAACTGCTCCAGGAGTTGTCTGTAATGCAGGGCGTGTATCGCCACGATCTCAGTGCATCTGCGCTGCCACTCGTCCCTGCAGACACAAACAGCGTCTCTGAGAATGTATTTTGCAATTTTTTTCACCATTGCATGAATTAAATATCCAAAATGTGCTTTTTACGATTTTGTCTTGCTTTTCGCAGAAAAAATAAATGACAAAACAACATTTTAAAAATACTTTTTTAACACTGAACATTTTTTATCATTCTAGCAGACATTATACCAACAAAGCACAACTTAACTTAAAATTAATAAGTTAGTGAAATAAAAATATTTTTATTGGCCATTTTTGAGACCCCCTTCTTGAATCAGGTATGTGATTGGCTAAAGACAAAAAAGGAAAACTGAACACTTTGAGCAGAATTATATAATTATATAAAATATTATTACTTGCCTATAAGGCCCTTAATGGGCTAGCTCCTGCGTACCTAACTAGTCTTCTACCACGCTACAATCCATCACGCTCC
>NW_015539847.1:69953-78229 GCF_001515605.1 Sinocyclocheilus anshuiensis
CACAGTGAGTGTGCAGTGACCTCACATTGTGACCACAGTATGAGCACACAGTGAGTGTGCAGTGACCTCACATTGTGACCATAGTATCAGCACACAGTGAGTGTGCAGTGGCCTCACATTGTGACCATAGTATGAGCACACAGTGAGTGCACTGTGTGGTTACACTTTTAGCTCACTGTGACACACACATTGTGACCACACCATGAGAATCATGTGAGCTCGCAGTGACATCATTGTGAGATCAAATTGTTGACTGGGAGGCTACCATTAAATATTGTAGAAACGTAATTTGCTGTAAAGTTGCTTTGCAACGATTTGTATCGTGAAAAGCAATATACAAATAAACTTGAATTGAATTGAATTGAATTGAATGTGACACTGAAGACTGGAGTAATGATCCTGAAAATTCAGCTTTGATCACAGAAATAAATGACAGTTTAACAGATAGAACAGTTATTTAAAATTCTAATAATAGTTCACAATATTACTGTTTTTGTATTTTTTACTGTACAAATAAATGCCTTGCTGAGCAGAAGAGACTTCTTTTGAAACATTAGAAAATATTACAGATTTGAACACTATGTGTGAATCTTATAATAAATGTATTAATAGAGCTGTTGTAATTATTATTATCATCATCATCGTCTTATTTTTATTGTATTTTACATAACAACAGTAAAATTACAATACTAACACATTTATGAATGTTTATGGAGCTTTTATTTTGGCAGAAACCTGCAGAAAGACCTCAGTGCTTCTTTTTGTTGACAACAGCAGATTCTTTATGAATTTAGGAAGATGGTTGTCACATGTATCACATTGTCACATGCCTTGTAAAAACTGATAAAAATGTTACGGAGCAACTGACGAGTAACACTGTTTCAGCGCAGATTTTGAACCCTGGCTAACGAGCTCATCATCGCTGTCAGAATACTGTATTAGAAAACATAACGTTCTGCAGTTTATTTAATAATTCTGTGAATTACGTGATTTCAGTCATCATACAGTAGCCAGCAACAGAGCACAGCAGCGCTAAACGATCGATGCAGCGCTAAACAGTCTCTCGCTGTCGGTGCTAGTGATGACTTTTACATCTTCCTCGGACAGTTTAAATGCTTCCATGCTGCGTTATAAAGAGTGCGCCTCTCACTCTACCCTGATTTATTTGATCGCATCACCAAAAATATAATTGTTCTGTACAATTTATTCGGTCTATTCACCTTTTCAGCCGAACACCAAAAGTGTTTTTTTTCAGTATTGTTTTGTCCTGAAGACTGAAGACGGGGCGAGTGTTCAGGAAAACTGTTTAAAGACAGACATTGTGAAGCACAGAGCGTTTGGAGCGCCAGACTCCTCTGAAACACTGGTCTCAGGATCATCATGCAGCTCCGCCGATCATCAGATCCAGTCTCACGTCATCCGCAGGACAGCCGAGGCCACCGAGAGCTCCAGCAAATCCAATAAGAGAATCCCGGCAGCGCAGCGGCCTTCCAGCCATCGATCCGGCGTAAAAAGAGCAGCTACTCCGAAGATAAGCTCATTGTCTTTATTGGAAAGGAAATGAGATAAACGCATTCCTGCTGGGAAGAATTCCTCCTCAGGTGACCTTCAGGAGAAGCTGGAGAGAGTCTGTCCTTTGTCTGTATTTCTGAAGTGTCTTCAGTAAACGACGCTGGAGTCTCTGACAGAATGAAGAAAACAGCGTAAAGGTCACCGGACACATCTGAGGCTAAAACCAGCGCAGAACATTATCATCTCAGGCTTAATGTCAGGCCTTTGTCTCAAACAGCGGCATTTATTCAGGTACGCCTGTGACTGAAGTGATTCAGATCAGATTCTGGAGGGCTGTGTGAGCGGAGTTACTCTACAGCTGCTAACTGAAGCAGCGCTTCTCCTTCACACAGAAACACATGCGTTAGCTGGACCTAAAGCAGTAATGTTTCAATGAGGGACACACCTGCCATTGGCCTTCGGTTTCCCAGCTGGAGATTCGTATCGGGACTCACTCGCATCTCCATATCTGCTCTAATGCTGCCCTGACAGCGGACAGACGCTCCGCAATCAACCGCAATTCAATTAGCCCAGGCCACTTTGGCAAATTTCAGTACAGCTACAAGAAGATCAATTTTAGCCGAGCGGGAGCATGATTTAGAGAGAGAGAGAGAGAGGGACGAGACGCAGGGCTGGGACGGTTTAATAAAGGAGAGTCGTGGCCCCGTGCATTAGCGGAGCGACTCCTGCCGGCTCACACAGCCCTAATTAATTCTGCTGGACAGTAATAAAGTTAAGAGCGTAAGTGGCGGGGCCTGAAGGTGACCCAATGGAGACGAGAATACTGATGAGATGAAGGTGCGCATCAAACACTCGCTTCTCTGAAGGAAGAGCAGCAGTTTGAGGAGTTTATCAGTGAAACTCAACACGTCTGAATCTGAATAACAGCACAGACATCTGAGACCACAGAGACGCGCAAAAAACAGCTTTTAAACTGCATACTTCTGTGACACATGTATCTGGACTGTGTTTCTGAGTGTGTGTGACTTATTTCGACTATTACGCCTATGGAGAGTCCCCACAAGGATAGCTGACCAGACATGTGTGTGTGAGTGAGTGTGTGTGTGTGTGTGTGTGTGTGTGTGTGTGTGTCACACACACACACACTCACACACAGAGCGTTAGATGGGCGCTGGTCTGTCTGGGATCATCTGGGACAGACAGTCTTTCTGATGAACCCAGCCCTGTCATGGAGCAAACAAACACACATTAAACACGTGAAGAATCTCTTATAAATCGCTCACAGATCCCCATCTCTCCTGTCTGTGAAAGACTCCTCACTGATTCCCAGTCACACACGTCTCATTTTAGAAGAAAAAGCATGTGAAGCTAGAAAGTGCAAAAGCACTACACAAACATAAGCAAGTCTAGCAGACTGAACTGAGATGCATTCTGTGGATCAGTGTAAGTTCATTAGAGACACACATTTACATTCAGTAACTGTTCTCATAACATACACCATTCTGTTTCACAGCAGAGCGCAGATAAACGCTCCGTTACCGTGAGCTTCTGCGTTTCAGAGCGCGTTTTGTTGTGTCCTGTTGATTCTAATTCACGTCCCTTAAATACTATAGAGAATGAAACATAGACAAAGAAAGACACTAGCTATGTTTCCACCCAAAGATTTGAATATAACTTATGTGCAAAACTGAAATATCACATAAAACATTTGTGAATAAATCACAGTTTCCATCCAACAGGTCAAAGATAACAAAATCGTCATGTCCTAAAAACAAACTGGCACAATATATCACTAAGAAAAATAGGAGAAGTCACTGAATATAATAATGTTCATGTATGATAAATCACTTGCGCCTCGGAGCGAGCAGACGAAACACAGTAAATACTGTAAATGCTTTCAGAGGAGGATGCTGCTGTTTGGGAACGCAGTCGTGTAAAACAATACAGAAATACTTTGATGACAGACTTTGCTCAAGCTTTTCAGAACCACCAAAACAGCATAGAGATGCTGTGAACGATATCGGTCCGCTGCTAGTCAAGTTATCCCATCTCATAGCGCAAATCACATTACTTTTTCGATGCGCATGGAGGAATTTATTCGGTAAATGTGTTTCCATTGTAGCTTATGCACATGTTTTCTTATCGGATAAAAAGTTTATCCTACTCAATTGTGTGCATACGTTTTTTATGTGCATTTATAGAATTTATGCACATCTTGGCATTTCCATCCAGCATTTTTTATGCGATATTTCAAAATAAAAATAGGTGGATGGACACAGCTACTGATTCAGATCTAACTGCTGATCAATCAAGAGACGGAAAATGACTTTATTTCCGATCGGAGGCTGATCTTTCCTGCTCTGCAGACACAAACACACGCAGCTACTTCATCTGCATTTTTATTCTCATTTACAGACGAACCATGACAAGCTGAAACTCAATTTGACAAGACGGACCTTCAGAGCTTTTACAGTTTGACACTAACGAGCAGAAGAAATGCAGGCGCTCTTCAAAGCTGTCCGACCAAATCATCACACAACAGGAAAACGCCCGTAAAATCCGTGATTCATATATTCTGTCGTCACTTCTGTTCATAACGCTGCTGAGTCTGCCTGCAACAATTAACATGCTGTGAAGTGCGTCTGACTCTGCGATGTTCAGAGAGAAAACAAACAATCAGGCGCTGTCAATCAAACTCACAAGGCCCCGCCCTCTCCTCCCATCCGTCAAACTGAACCTGTCAATCAAACACACACGGTCCCGCCCTCTCCTCCCGTCCGTCAAACTGAACCCGTCAATCAAACTCACACGGCCAGGCCCTCTCCTCGCGTCCGTCAAACTGAACCTGTCAATCAAACTCACACGGCCCCGCCCTCTCCTCCCGTCCGTCAAACTGAACCCGTCAATCAAACTCACACGGCCAGGCCCTCTCCTCGCGTCCGTCAAACTGAACCTGTCAATCAAACTCAAATGGCCCCGCCCGCTCCTCCGGTCAGTCAAACTGAACCTGTCAATCAAACACACACGGCCATCTTTACAATCGCTGTCTAACGCAAAACATTCAGGACCTTTCATAAAACATCAGAGTAAAGAAACTCTCGTTACTGCACAAATTAACATCATTAACGAACCACCGCTGAGGCTGACACCAGGTTTGGCAGGTAAAGCTTAGAGTTAACCATTGAAAACAGAAACAAAAACTTAACTGTCCATCAGCTTCTCTGCACAATAACCAATATAACTTAAAGGAGGGGGACAGACCGCGTGATATTTATCAGATTCTGACAGCACAGCCATGCTTATAAGAGCTCAAATTGGCATCATGTTTTTTTCACTGCTGTCTTTCCTTTGACATTTGGAGATTTCCTCTCTTTAAGGGCTCAAAATATTAAGAATATTTTGATTTGAGATAAAGTACTCTGAAAATATACAGTAGTAATCAGCACAATATTGACATCACGAGCTCATTAGCATATGCCCACCCACATTCACCTGTCAGCACGCCTATCGAGGGATCAGGTGACGTATTAAAGAAGAAGCAGGACAGATACTAGTATTCCTGAGCATTAATTTAAATGTCTTTCATTTCTAAAGGTCAGAGACGGTGGAAAATTGTCATGAAAAACCACATTACGTCTTCAATTCAACTGTCAACTTTTTAAGTGAACCTTTCAAAGTAAAATCATTTAAAATATATCTTATGAACTGTTTAATTCATTTTCCAAATGATATTATCAGTAATAACTGCACTTATTAATCTCCATCCAATGAACTATATGTACAATGTTTCTTTCCAGGGAGTGAATTTGTGAAATCTCAACCGTGTGGGATTTATAATGAGAGTGAGTTCAGATGTAATTCATACACAGAGAACCTGCTCTCCTCATTCAGAGAACTGAACATGAAACATGAACACAGCAATTACTGAAGAGAAACTAATAAAACTGAGCTGAAAATAACAATAGACGTCATTAAGTGCAGAAGTGGCTCGATTAAAGAGATATAATACAGCCGAAAGCTGTGTGTGCGACAGTCACGAAGCAGAAGAGCCGCACTTCTGAACTTCCTGTTCTTCATTCTGCTCTGTTAGTATTGATTTCTCTGCAATATTTCTGCATTGGCTCTTTGGGTTAATTAATTAAAAGTATTGATTGATGGGTCGTAACAACTCAAAGGAAAACAAAGTGTTTTATGACAACTTGTACCATAAATAACATCAAATCAATAACGGGATGCTCATATTTAGTGATGCTAGCGGGAGGAGAGTCACATGAATGAAGACGGTGTAATGAACGTGTTTACACTGAATCACCAATAACCGTCCAAATGAGTTTAATTAGGATGTAGTGCATTATTAACAGGGAGCACTAATGGATCAGTGTGTGTGTGTGTGTGTGAGTGAGTGAGTGAGTGAGTGAGTGAGTGAGTGAGTGAGTGAGTGGGGGAGTGTGTGAGTGAGTGAGTGAGTGAGTGAGTGAGTGAGTGAGTGAGTGGGTGGGTCGATGAGTGAGTGAGTGAGTGAGTGAGTGAGTGAGTGAGCGAGGGGGTGAGCGCTTGGCCCGTATTATATTTCAATGTGGCATCCTAGAGAATAATACATATATCTATAAATCAGTTCAATTCTTGAAATAAACGTCAGTATAAGCAGCAGCACTTGTATTGTCTGTCTAATGGTCTGCAATGAGTTCCTCATACACTGATGTTTGCTGCCATCAGCTGGACAAAACCAGAAAGCTACAACACACCTTTCATTCATTTATTCAGCACTTCAGCACCTTAATGAGGTCAGGACATAGACTTATATTGATTTACTATAATGTCAACTGATTAAACCAAACCTTTTTGCATTTTTAGAACTTATATTAAAAAGTATTAATCCTTTGTTGCTGAATCAGAGTGTCTCCAAAGGGACGTCGTGCATATTTAATTCATTTCTGAGGGCAGAAGTGTTTCTATGATAGCTAATTATGTACACACTGACACAGAATACATGCACTGAAACTAAGCGATCGATCAGTGTGTAATTCTTGAGAAGAGAGCAGTGAGATCACCTTAACATCATGAGAAGATCTGAACGGGACCCCCCATCGGCTCTGGACAGTCTGGAAATATTCAAACAAACATCATCACACAAATAATTCAGCTGATAACAGTAATACATCCCGTTAGTATTGAAACATCACGGGCCCTGTGTGTGAGACATGGAGAGAGTGTGTGCGTGTGTATTTAAAAAAAATTGCTGGCAGTTCCAAGAACTAGATATAAAGCCAAAGTAGACAGAGCGTTTGCAGTGAGGGCTCCAGAATAATGGAATAGTTTGATCCTGAGAGTTGCTGGTTTACATCTTCACATTTTCCAATCAATGTCAATAAAGTCAATAAATTCACAATGAGCCGATATACTTAATCAAATTTATACATACAGAAGATTCAAATGAATACAATAGAACAAGTGATATTGTAAATACAATCTTTTAATGTTTTGTCTTCTGTATATCATAATGCATTATTAATTCATACATTTCTCAAATTATCTTATAAGTCTGAGTTTTTGTGAGAAACATTTTGTACGAAAAGGAGCGCTGACAACACGATATTAATTCGCGGATGTCATCAGAGATCATTTCCAGAGACATTACTTTATCTATATGTGTGCGTGTGCTGTTTCCTGCTTGTTTCATCCGGACACTTTTCACAGTGACGCAGAGCCGTAATGGCGGCCTCGCTCAGAATGCTGCGACAGGTCAGAATAACCTACATATACAACACGCATGATATTAAACTGCAGCGTTAAACACGTTTGGCACTGAATGTAGATGAGCGACACCTGACTGAGATGAAATTAACAGACTTGTGACGGATGCGCCAGCGGAACATTTCATAACAAACTACAGGACAGACGGGAATAGATTATTATAACGAAGCGTAATATTCATACGAGAGATTATCTAATTCTCAAACATGATTTATCCGTGTGTGTCATATTCATTGCTGACAACCGTGGATTAGTTAGACTGAAGGCAGATAATTAGAGTTTGTCTCTGAAAGTCATGTGAATGTGGTGTTGATGGTTTGTTTTGATTCTGTCTGTCATTCAGAGCGATTCACTAAACTCTTCATCAGCAGAACCAGTTTCTTCTGAAATACTTGCATGAAGTCCAACTGAGATTCAAAGTTATTATTTCAATCATTTATAAATTCACCGTTCTCTCATGACAATTAATCGATCAATCACATGCAGATCAAAAAAGAGAATACTTTTTTGGTTAGTTTTTATATTTACATATTTATAAAGAGCTAATAATTAAATTATACAATTTATAATTTAATTAATTATTAGGTCTTTTATCAGCTCACATACCCCAGAGACATATAGAAGCTGTAATCCTGTGTGTAACAGTGCATGTTTGTTTGTCTGATGTTTGTTTGTCTGATGTTTGTCTGATGTTTGTTTGTTGTTTGTTTGTCTGATGTTTGTTTGTCTGATTGATGTTTGTTTGTCTGATGTTTCTTTGTCTGATGTTTGTCTAATGTTTGTCTGATGTTTGTTTCTCTGATGTTTGTTTGTCTGATGTTTGTCTGATGTTTGTTTGTCTGATGTTTGTCTGATGTTTGTTTGACTGATGTTTGTTTGTCTGATGTTTGTCTAATGTTTGTCTGATGTTTGTTTCTCTGATGTTTGTTTGTCTGATGTTTGTCTAATGTTTGTCTGATGTTTGTTTCTCTGATGTTTGTTTGTCTGATGTTTGTTTCTCTGATGTTTGT
>NW_015539847.1:78559-79178 GCF_001515605.1 Sinocyclocheilus anshuiensis
TTGTCTGATGTGGTTGTTTGTCTGATGTTTGTTTGTCTGTTGTTTGTTTGTTTGTCTGATGTTTGTCTAATTTGTCTAATTCTGATGTTTGTTTGTCTGATGTTTGTGTGTCTGATGGTTGTTTGTCTGATGTGTTGCAGGTCTGCGGGTCTCTGTCTCGCTCGCACGCCGCGGTCAGGCGCTTGTGTTCGCGCGCCGCAGCAGAAGCTCATCATGACGTGATCAGACCTGTGTTTCCGCCGCTGCAGAGTTTCTCAGAGGAGGAGAGCATGATGAGAGATGCAGGTGAGACGCTGTTCACGAGACACACGTGAGTCCAGAAACAGTCAGACCGCAGTAACGCTCTTCTTCTCTTCACCAGTCAAGAAGTTCGCCCAGGAGCGCATCGCCCCATTTGTCTCCAAGATGGACGAGGATTCGGTGATGGATGCAGATGTGATCAGCGCTCTGTTCGAGCAGGGCGTGAGTATCTCAGCACAACACTGATCACAGACACACCTGCTTCTTCTAATGGTTTCCTGTAATCGTTTCTGTGTGTGTGTGTGTGGGCGTGTGTGTGCGTGTGTGTGTGTGTGTGAGAGAGAGAGTGTGTGTGAGTGTGTGTGAGAGTGTGTGTGTG
>NW_015539847.1:80395-81453 GCF_001515605.1 Sinocyclocheilus anshuiensis
TTTGTCTGATGTTTGTTTGTCTGATGTTTGTTTGATGTTTGTCTGATGTTTGTTTGTGATGTTTGTCTGATGTTTGTCTGATGTTTGTTTGTCTGATGTTTGTGTGTCTGATGTTTGTCTGATGTTTGTTTGTCTGTTGTTTGTTTGTCTGATGTTTGTCTGATGTTTCTTTGTCTGATGTTTGTTTGTCTGATGTTTGTCATGTTTGTTTGTCTGATATTTGTTTGTCTGATGTTTGTTTGTCTGATGTTTGTCTGATGTTTGTTTGTCTGATGTTTGTTTGTTTGATGTTTGTCTGATGTTTGTCCGATATTTGTTTGTCTGATGTTTGTTTGTCTGATGTTTGTCTGATGTTTGTCTGATGGATGTTTGTCTGTCTGATGTTTGTCTGATGTTTGTCTGATGTTTGTTTGTCTGATGTTTGTTTGTCTGATGTTTGTTTGTCTGATGTTTGTTTGTTTGATGTTTGTGTGATGTTTGTCTGATGTTTGTCTGATGTTTTTGTGTCTGATGTTTGTTTGTCTGATGTTTGTTTGTCTGATGTTTGTTTGTCTGATGTTTGTGTGTCTGATGGTTGTTTGTCTGATGTGTTGCAGGTCTGCGGGTCTCTGTCTCGCTCGCACGCCGCGGTCAGGCGCTTGTGTTCGCGCGCCGCAGCAGAAGCTCATCATGACGTGATCAGACCTGTGTTTCCGCCGCTGCAGAGTTTCTCAGAGGAGGAGAGCATGATGAGAGATGCAGGTGAGACGCTGTTCACGAGACACACGTGAGTCCAGAAACAGTCAGACCGCAGTAACGCTCTTCTTCTCTTCACCAGTCAAGAAGTTCGCCCAGGAGCGCATCGCCCCATTTGTCTCCAAGATGGACGAGGATTCGGTGATGGATGCAGATGTGATCAGCGCTCTGTTCGAGCAGGGCGTGAGTATCTCAGCACAACACTGATCACAGACACACCTGCTTCTTCTAATGGTTTCCTGTAATCGTTTCTGTGTGTGTGTGTGTGGGCGTGTGTGTGCGTGTGTGTGTGTGTGTCTGTGTGTGTGCGTGTGTGTGTGTGT
>NW_015539847.1:81478-82480 GCF_001515605.1 Sinocyclocheilus anshuiensis
TGTGTGTGTGTGTGTGTGTGTGTGTGTGTGTGTGTGTGTGTGTGTGTGTGTGTGTGTCAGCTGATGGGGATCGAGATCGGAGCGGAGTACGGAGGCACGGGCTCCTCCTTCTTCTCCTCCATCCTGGTGATTGAGGAGCTGGCGAAGGTGGACCCGTCGGTGTCAGTGCTGTGCGACATTCAGAACACGCTCATAAACACGCTGCTGATGAACCTGGGGACGGAGGAGCAGAAGCAGCTCTATCTGCCGCGGCTGGCCAGCGATACGGTGAGACGCTCGCTCTGACGATCCGCTGATGCTCTGAAGTGTTTCTGTGACTGACGACGCTCGTTCTGTTCTTCAGGTCGGCAGCTTCTGTCTGTCGGAGTCAGAGTCGGGCAGCGACGCGTTCTCTCTCAAGACTAAAGCAGAGAAACACAAGGATTATTACATCATCAACGGCTCTAAGATGTGGATCAGTAACGCAGAACATGCAGGAGTGTTTCTGGTGATGGCAAATGCAGAGCCGGCCGCGGTTAGTATGTGTGGAGTCATTTCTGACACTGAATTAGGGTTCGTTCACACTATGAATGATAACTATACTGATAACTGTAACAGTAACTATATCGGCGTCTATATCAACGCACAGTAATGTTCTGCTCATTATGTGCTCTCACACACACATTATGCCGCAGTTTTGTCGCCTGTCACTTTAAAAGCTGGAGCTCTTTAAAGCAGGATAGATTCTGATTGGCTGTCAGTGTTTTTATTGTTCATCAGCTGTTTCAGTCTTATATCTGTTTTCTTAAGTGTATCTTTATGATGTCAAATCTTACATTGATAGAATGTTCAGTAATCAGACTGATTGCGATGAGTGACATTTGCATGCTAAACCGGGATCGTTCTTTTATTCAGTCTCGTCAGTCTGTCTTCACACTCACACACACACACACACACACACACACGCAAACAAACACACGCGCACACACACACACTCTCACACACACACACACACACACTCAC
>NW_015539847.1:87517-101016 GCF_001515605.1 Sinocyclocheilus anshuiensis
TGTTTCTTTTCCATTTTCCACTTTCATCTTTTCTCTCTTCTCTGTTTTGTTTGAACTCTATTTTTGATGTGTGTTGTGTGTTTTGTTTGAACTCTATTTTGATGTGTGTTGTTTATACTCTATTTTGATGTGTGTTTTGTTTGAACTCTATTTTGACATGTGTTGTTTGTACTCTATTTTGATATGTGTTGTGTGTTTTGTTTGAACTCTATTTTGACGTGTTGTGTGTTTTGTTTGAACTCTATTTTGATGTGTTGTTTTTGACGTGTGTTGTGTGTTTTGTTTGAACTCTATTTTGATGTGTGTTGTTTGTACTCTATTTTGATGTGCATTTTGTTTTAACTCTATTTTGACGTGTTGTGTGTTTTGTTTGAACTCTATTTTGATGTGTTGTTTTTGACGTGTGTTGTGTGTTTTGTTTGAACTCTATTTTGATGTGTGTTGTTTATACTCTATTTTGATGTGTGTTTTGTTTGAACTCTATTTTGATGTGTGTGTGTTTTTAACTCTATTTTGACGTGTGTTGTGTGTTTTGTTTGAACTCTATTTTGATGTGTTGTTTTTGACGTGTGTTGTGTGTTTTGTTTGAACTCTATTTTGATGTGTGTTGTTTATACTCTATTTTGATGTGTGTTTTGTTTGAACTCTATTTTGATGTGTG
This sequence comes from Sinocyclocheilus anshuiensis, assembly GCF_001515605.1. NCBI lineage: Eukaryota > Metazoa > Chordata > Actinopteri > Cypriniformes > Cyprinidae > Sinocyclocheilus > Sinocyclocheilus anshuiensis. The sequence goes on from NW_015539847.1 coordinate 88,179, forward strand.
TTGTTTGAACTCTATTTTGATGTGTGTTGTTTGAACTCTATTTTGACGTGTGTTGTGTGTTTTGTTTGAACTCTATTTTGATGTGTGTTGTTTGAACTCTATTTTGATGTGTGTTGTTTGAACTCTATTTTGACGTGTGTTGTGTGTTTTGTTTGAACTCTATTTTGATGTGTGTTGTTTGAACTCTATTTTGATGTGTGTTGTTTGAACTCTATTTTGACGTGTGTTGTGTGTTTTGTTTGAACTCTATTTTGATGTGTGTTGTTTGAACTCTATTTTGATGTGTGTTGTTTGAACTCTATTTTGACGTGTGTTGTGTGTTTTGTTTGAACTCTATTTTGATGTGTGTTGTTTGAACTCTATTTTGACGTGTGTTGTGTGTTTTGTTTGAACTCTATTTTGATGTGTGTTGTTTGAACTCTATTTTGACGTGTGTTGTGTGTTTTGTTTGAACTCTATTTTGATGTGTGTTGTTTGAACTCTATTTTGACGTGTGTTGTGTGTTTTGTTTGAACTCTATTTTGATGTGTGTTGTTTGAACTCTATTTTGACGTGTGTTGTGTGTTTTGTTTGAACTCTATTTTGATGTGTGTTGTTTGAACTCTATTTTGACGTGTGTTGTGTGTTTTGTTTGAACTCTATTTTGATGTGTGTTGTTTGAACTCTATTTTGACGTGTGTTGTGTGTTTTGTTTGAACTCTATTTTGATGTGTGTTGTTTGAACTCTATTTTGACGTGTGTTGTGTGTTTTGTTTGAACTCTATTTTGATGTGTGTTGTTTGAACTCTATTTTGACGTGTGTTGTGTGTTTTGTTTGAACTCTATTTTGATGTGTGTTGTTTGAACTCTATTTTGACGTGTGTTGTGTGTTTTGTTTGAACTCTATTTTGATGTGTGTTGTTTGAACTCTATTTTGACGTGTGTTGTGTGTTTTGTTTGAACTCTATTTTGATGTGTGTTGTTTGAACTCTATTTTGACGTGTGTTGTGTGTTTTGTTTGAACTCTATTTTGATGTGTGTTGTTTGAACTCTATTTTGACGTGTGTTGTGTGTTTTGTTTGAACTCTATTTTGATGTGTGTTGTTTGAACTCTATTTTGACGTGTGTTGTGTGTTTTGTTTGAACTCTATTTTGATGTGTGTTGTTTGAACTCTATTTTGACGTGTGTTGTGTGTTTTGTTTGAACTCTATTTTGATGTGTGTTGTTTGAACTCTATTTTGACGTGTGTTGTGTGTTTTGTTTGAACTCTATTTTGATGTGTGTTGTTTGAACTCTATTTTGACGTGTGTTGTGTGTTTTGTTTGAACTCTATTTTGATGTGTGTTGTTTGAACTCTATTTTGACGTGTGTTGTGTGTTTTGTTTGAACTCTATTTTGATGTGTGTTGTTTGAACTCTATTTTGACGTGTGTTGTGTGTTTTGTTTGAACTCTATTTTAACTCTATTTTGACGTGTTGTTTTTGAACTCTTTTTTTGTGTGTTGTTTGAACTCTATTTTGACGTGTGTTGTGTGTTTCGTTTGAACTCTATTTTGACGTGTGTTGTTTTGTTTGAACTCTATTTTGACGTGTTTTGTTTGAACTCTATTTTGACATATTTCGTTTGAACTCTATTTTGACTTGTTTCGTTTGAACTCTATTTTGACGTGTTTCGTTTGAACTCTATTTTGGCATGTTTCGTTTGAACTCTATTTTGATGTGTTTTGTTTGAACTCTATTTTGACATGTTTCATTTGAACTCTATTTTGACATGTTTCGTTTGAACTCTATTTTGCCGTGTTTTGTTTGAACTCTTTTTTGACGTGTGTTGTGTGTTTTGTTTGAACTCTATTTTGACATGTTTCGTTTGAACTCTATTTTGACGTGTTTTGTTTGAACTCTATTTTGACGTGTTGTGTGTGGAGCAGCAGATGGAGGCAGAGGCGCGGCAGAGGCGCAGGATCCGGACCCTAAAGACTCGGATGAGGAGCTGCTCCTGGACTCAGACTCGGACGAGCAGAAGACGGAGGAGAGCTCTCAGAAGAAGCTCTGCCGCAAGAAGAAGACCAGGACCGTGTTTTCCCGCGCTCAGGTGTTCCAGCTGGAGTCCACCTTCGACCTGAAGCGCTACCTGAGCAGCTCGGAGCGGGCGGGGCTTGCCGCGTCGCTGCACCTGAGCGAGACGCAGGTGAAGATCTGGTTCCAGAACCGCAGGAACAAGTGGAAGAGACAGATCTCCGCCGAGCTGGAGGCCGCCAGCCACGGGCACGCGCAGAGGATCGTGCGCGTGCCCGTCCTCTACCACGAGCACGCGGAGAGAGAGCGTGCCCCCGCGGCCCTGGCCTTCGTGCACGCGTTGTATTACCCGCACGCGCTGAGACTGACCTGAACTAACTAACTAACTAATGGCTCTTTTCCACTGCATGGTACGGTACGGCTCGGTAAGGTTCACTTTTGGGGGTTTTTCCACTGGGTACAGTACCTGGTACTTTTTTTAGTACCACCTCGGTTGGGGTTCCAAGTGAACCGTACCGTTACCAAAACGTGACGTGTAAACTCTGCTGATCACGGATTGGCTGGAGAGAATCGTCACTACCTGCGTCACTAAATTTGCGACACAAACACAAAATAACCGCTAGATTTAACTCAGCACAGCCAGCGAAGGATCGAACGCAACTGTTTTGAACGAGTGCACCTTTTTTTTAACAACCAAAAAGTTTTGTTGTCTGTTGCGGAAGAACAGACGTTCCTCTCGTTGATAGCAGAGGAGCAGATCCAGCGAGAGCTTGATGGGGCGACGCGGAATTAAAGTTTTTTTTAGGAGTCGTGGTAGTAGAGGCGGCGCAACTATAATGACATGTGAATAATCCCGCCCACTCTAAAGCGATACTAAACTGCAGTGGAAACGCAAACCGAGCCGAGCCGTGCCGAGCCGAGTCGTACCACGCAGTGGAAAAGCGCCACAACTAACCCATCAGAGAGTTAACCACCTGACCCTGCATCAGATCCAGGAGTTAACTCTGTCTCACAGACTGACCAACCCTGAACTCGGTGTCTGTTAAAACAGAAAGCTGTTATTTTTATTATAAAAAGTCTTGCTTTGTTGAGGAGCGCTTGGTTCAGCAAATCACAGGTGCAGCTGTGTTTATTATTATTATTATTATTATTATTATTATGAGCCTGAAACAGGCGGATTTTCTCTCTTTTCCCTAAAGATGTGTCTAAATGCCGCACTAAAGTCAGTCAGTCTCGGGTTTTCTGTGTTTGTGTCTCATGTCAGTAAAATAAGGAAATGCTGGAAAAACACTTTTTCTGTATATTTTTTAATCATGCTGTAAGATCTTTTTAATGTTTTAAAAAGAATTAAGAATTGATGTTTGAATGTGTTTGTGATTCTGAAGATGTTCTCGGAGTGACTTAATAAAGCGCTTCTATTGTAATTATGAACTATTCTTGTAATCATTATTTTTCTTTATTTTCTATTGTCTTTAATATTATATATAGAGAATACAAATAACATAAAGTCAGTGTTTTTATGAAGGCGCGGGTTTTACGCATTTGTAATTGACATGATCACCGCTAAAATTATATTATAACATTAATAAAAATATGTTAATAATTATCATTCTGTCAGAGAATTTCATTCATTCACCGCGTTCAATTAAATTATCTGTTGCTGGCGCCAAATAACAATCAATTAATGCTTGTAATGAGGAGAACAGAATATGAGTTTTTGATTCACTAAGCATTATAAACACCACTGATTATTGTTTGATAATGTTTACCAACAACAGGCTATATGTCGCGTAAAAATAAATCCATTGAAAATCCTTTATTTCTTAGTAGGCTATTAATGCACAGTAGCATTTATATTTTCACCGAAATTCGTGAATCATTATTATTAAAAAATATTCTCTGCAAAACCGCACACTAAAATATTAAAATCTTAAATGTAAGTAGCTACAAATGTGTGAGAATTCGCTTCATGTATAAGGCAATAATATCATGCATTTTTAATCTGCAGCTAAAACAGCATCTAAGAGTAAATAATCGGGGTTTTAGATTTTTAATGGGATCAATCACTACGAGATAAATATTAATTAAAAGATCATTCACATCTGATTTTCATAAACTACGCTTTATGTTGTGCGCGTGCTCTGACTGGCGTGCACGGGATCATATTCCAAACTTCAGGACGATTTTATTTATTAATATTAATATTTCCAGTAGAAAAGCGCGTGTCCGCTGATGCAGAGAGCTGCAGAGTTTCTGGGACGCTCAGAAAACAGACATTTTCAGTAAGTTCATAACTGATTCAGAATTAATAACTCATATTCATGAAGCTGGACTGCATATTAAACGCTTTCCACTGGAATTCTGGAGCAGCAGCGAGTATTAATACTCCAGTCACAATCATCACCTGTCTAATAGACATTATGAAGTCTGTGTAACAGGATTACACACATCAGTTTGGATTTTACAGAGTGGTTTTCTGCTCAGTGTTAGATCTGTATGACACTAACACTTGATGGCTGCTCTGTCAGTTCTTCGTCATCAGTTAGGAACCTAGGTGTGCTACTTGATAGCAATCTTTCCTCAGAAAGCCACGTTTCTAGCATTTGTAAAACTGCATTTTTCCATCTCAGAAATATACCTAAATTACGACCTATGCTCTCAATGTCAAATGCAGAAAAGTTCATCCATGCGTTCATGACCTCAAGGTTAGATTATTGTAATGCTTTATTGGGTGGTTGTTCTGCACGCTTAATAAACAAACTCCAGCTGGTCCAAAATGCAGCAGCTAGAGTTCTTACTAGAACCAGGAAGTATGACCATATTAGCCCGGTTCTGTCAACACTGCACTGGCTCCCTATTAAACATTGTAGAGATTTTAAAATCTTAGGGTTAGACCTCGACAGCCCTGAATGTCAGCGGAGACCAGGACTACTAGATGAGCCCCAGAGACAGATCCCCAGTGAAGACCTTCTCAGACGGCCACCGGGACAAGACCACAGGAACCAGATGAGTCCTCTGCACAATCTGACTCTGCTGCAGCCTGGAGCTGAACTGCTTCGTCTGGCCAGAGGAGAACGGCACACTGTTTCTCTGTTTAATACTGTAAAGCTGCTTTGACACAATCTGCATTGTAAAAAGTGCTATATACATAATGGTGACTTGACATGACTTGACTCTATCAATTTGCTTTGTACAAAAAACTGGGTTTTTCTAACATTATCTAACCATTCCCCTTTGTAGAACACAAGGCTCCTCATTAAAGTGCTGTATAAATAACTGTGACCTGACAGAAGTGCTTTCGGAAGCTCTTCATCATGAAAATAGGAGGGGAACCACATTTTACACTTTCTACATGATATAGCCTACAGTGAATCAATTGTCTAATGTATTTGGATGTTTCTTTTTAATGTTTGAATTGTCTTCCGTCACAAATAACCTTCTTTCGGAACATCGGGAGAAGTTCATTTTTAAGGCAAGAAAATAAACATTTCTGTGTTGAAGATGAAATCTGTAATCAACCCTTAAAATATCACCTGAATGTGAACTTGTGTCAAATAAAAGTAACTGAAAAAAGACGACACCAACAGCAACATCAGAGACATACTGTAAGTAGATAATACAAATAAGTCATAATAATCTTTGACAGCTACATGAAGCACGTGACATTATTTTGAATGAAAGACAGTTTCTTGGAATAGAGCAAAACCCTTTTTGGATTTAATTTAAGACAACTCTATTACGCTAAAGAAAACCAGAAGTACCATGATCCTACCTTTTTTTTATCATATGACATAATTTCATATAATATTACCATGTGCCACTAACACAGCACACGATCAGACACAGAATATGATTAAAGTGTTTATAATCACACAGTGAACATCATACAGTTATACTGGAACATATTACACAATGAGATCAATCATACCCTACATAATGACTGACAGTGAACATGATCTCAGTCAGACCCTCATTACAAAAGCTTTCAAATATACCGGATAACAAATAAAATTAAAACACTAATCTATCGTCACAAGCCTGATTCAACAGCCGGAAATACGCAACATCTCGCGGTATTTAGTTGTTTCATGCCCGGAAGTTAATCCTTGTAACCAGTAATCGCTAGAAAACGTTAGAGAATTTATAAGAGATATGCAAGCTTTTGGGGTATTTTACCTTATATAATATTTTAACGGTTGGAGTAGAATTTAATAAAATAATTACTGCATTAATGAAGTCTAAAGAACAGAATATAGAAATCTTTGCGTTCCATCTTCGTCACACTCCAGTACAGTAGGTGGCGGTATGCACGTTCCAGTTGGATTGCAACCCGCCAATAAACTCACCGAAGAAGATGAACATTAGAGGGCGTTTTGAAACGCACCAATGAGAGCGGAGCTCTGCTGTGAATGCGTCCAATCAGAGTAGCGCGTCGATGCAGCAGCAGCACGGTGAGATTTAACGGAAATTCTGATTATTTCATAAACTTTTAAGACAAGATTAATAAAACGCTCAGCTGTGTTTCAGAGAGTTTTACTCGGATATCACAGAGCAAGCTTCAGCTCTGAATAAAAAAACGGCCGTTTTAGGCTTTAGCAGCCGCGCGCGTTATTCAGACTCAATCTGACGCTAAAATAAATATTAACGTTACATTCATCTAAAGTCCGTTTGGTGGAGTTCAGTCAGTGAGACTCCGCTTGAGTCCGAGTACGGATTAGGAGTATTGATTACGATGTAATGTACTTTTCTAAATGTCTAATGTTTTGAACTGTTAATCGTTTTCAAACATGTAAAGCAGGCATTACAGGATTAAGTTACTCAGCACTGATTACTGTCAGTTTCGAAATCCTTCTTCACTTGAATTAAGATTATAATAATTTAATTTTTAAAGCACAGTAACCGCAAAATCAGACTTTAGCACCTATTTTTACTTTGAGATCATTCTGAGGTTAAATACAGATTTATAATCATAACAAGAAACCGTTTAATAGCTGATGATGTTTTTGAATTCAAATCTTTGCAGTTATGACAGAAAACACTGGCATCTAACACATGCCTGGGAAAAACCGTTAATCTCAAAAAATAAAGCATATACATAAAACCAAATAGGAAATAAAACAGTTATAGATAAATGTGTGTGTGTGTGTGTGTGTGTCTGTCTGTGTCTGTCTGTCTGTCTGTCTGTCTGTGTGTGTGTCTCTGTGTGTGTGTGTGTGTGTGGTGTGTTCTCAGATGACCGGAGCCAATGAGTTCAAGCTGACCCAGGGTCCGGAGGACAGCGTCTCGGCTGTGAAGTTCAGCCCAAGCTCGGCTCAGTTCCTGCTGGTGTCGTCGTGGGACTGTACGGTCCGTCTGTTCGACGTCAGCGCTAACAGCATGAGGATGAAGTACCAGCATCTGGCACCGGTTCTGGACTGCGCGTTCTATGTGAGGGGCATCACAGAAACCCTGCAGAACCGCTCCTGTGTCGCTCGCTCCCGTGTTTGATCTCTGTGTCTCGTGTCGTTTCAGGATCCGACTCACGCGTGGAGCGGCGGTCTGGACAGCCAGCTGAAGACGCACGATCTCAACACGGATCAGGGTGAGTTTAAAGGGGTCATCGGATGCCCGTTTTCCACAAGTTGATATGATTCAGGGCCTTCATGAAAAGTCTGTAACATACTTTGGTGAACATTTCTCAATGGTAGTGTAAAACGACCCTGTCAAAAAAAGCTCTGTTCACAGCGAGCCGTTTTGGTGCATGTCCCTTTAAATGCTAATGAGCTCTGCTGACCCCGCCCCTCGTCCAAGCCGTTCTCTGAGAGACTGTTAACTTTAGCTGCGGGAACTTGCTAATTAGCACATTATTAGGAAAGGCAATTTGCAAAGATTCATTAAAAAAACGTATACTCACTTCTTCTGGAGGTGAAGCTGGATCACGAATGATCTGCGTGAACATGGACACATTTACACTGAACAAAATTATAAATGCAACACTTTTGTTTTTGCCCCCATTTTTCATGAGCTGAACTCAAAGATCTAAGACTTTTTCTATGTACCCAACAACAGAACACCTCAATCGCTTAGGAGTCATTCTTGTCTACATCTGCTCCGGCGGTGAAACACTGGCGGACTGTCTGCTAGGGATGTGCAACAGTGATCGAGTGCTCGAGTACTCGGCCTCAGGAATGTTCTGCTGTATTTGACTGTACAGTGAGTCTCTTAAGGACGTGTATTTGTCACAGTGAAGGAGGAAGTGCTCCTCCGTCTCAACTGATCCTGATCTACATTCAGTACAGATTCGCTCTTCTTTAGGTAACCACGTGTTTTTATGTCGTCCTCTCTCTATGGCCAGCTGGTGGTCACTCAGTCTGTACTTGGTCAGTAAATGTCTGTGTGTTATATTCCTGACTGAGACCAGATAGTCAGCCAGACTGTACTCTCTGTTGAGTTTCAGATAACATTGGAGACGACTTTGGTCTTTGGTTTGTTCTTTCCAATGCTGTATGTATGTCTCCTTCTCTTCATTCATAATTTCTTTGATTCTCCCATGTTTTTCAGGGTTGGTGATAGGTGATATCGAGTTAGTCAGATCTGACACCATTACACAAAGATGACTTTTTTGAGCACTCCTTTTTTGTGTTTTGTGTGCTTTAAAATGAAGAGAATCCTCCGAACTAGAGTTTAAGTGGATCCAGAACTTAAGAACTCTTTTTTTAATGATTAGATTTAGGGGGAGACGGCCTAACTCGGCTCTGCAGGCGTTATTAGGTGTGTTTCTGTGCACATGAAGGATGCTTCTGCAGAACTCTACATGCAGAGCTTCTAAAGGGTGTTTGTGCCAGTCCTTATGACTGGAGTGACTGGAGTTGCCCCAGATCTCGCTTCCATACAGGGCAATAGGCAGTATGACACTATCAAAAATCTTTGTAATCTTTGTCATGGGGATGTTTATTTCGTTCGTATGGCATGCAGTGCCCTGCGGGCTTTTGTAAGTAATGTTTTAATTGCCAATTTGAAATTTCCAGTGGGAGTTAAAACCAGACCAAGATAATTATATTGTAAAGCATGTTGAAGTGTGGTGTTGTTTAAAGTAAATATATGTTTATGTTCTAGATTTCTGGGTTTTTTCTGAAATATCATAATCTTAGTTTTTGGGATGTTGACGTCTAAGGCCCAATCGTGGCAGTATTTAGTTAAAATGTCAAGGTTGTCACTCTCTCTCTCTCTCACACACACACTCTCTCTCTCTCTCTCTCACACTCTATCTTTGTCCAAATTCTGATGGGGATGTTTATTTTGAATAATTTCGTTCGTATGGCATGCAGTGCCCTGCGGGCTTTTGTAAGTAATGTTTTAATTGCCAATTTGAAATTTCCAGTGGGAGTTAAAACCAGACCAAGATAATTATATTGTAAAGCATGTTGAAGTGTGGTGTTGTTTAAAGTAAATATATGTTTATGTTCTAGATTTCTGTTTTTTTTCTGAAATATCATAATCTTAGTTTTTGGGATGTTGACGTCTAAGGCCCAATCGTGGCAGTATTTAGTTAAAATGTCAAGGTTGTTCTGGAGACCTTCTGGTGTTTTAGATAGAATTAGCAAGTCGTCTGCATACAGTAAATATTTGACTTCTGTGTGGAATAATTGTAGTCCTGGACTGTTTGATTGGTCCAGTAGATCTGCCAGTTCATTGATATATATGTTAAATAAAGTCGGGCTGAGGCAGCAGCCCTGTCTCACTCCTCGCTGTTGAGAGAAATAGTCTGTCCTTTGCTGTCCAATTTTTACTGCACATTTATTTTGGTTATACATGTTTTTAATTAAGTCATATATTCTGCCCCCTATGCCACTTTGAATGATTTTATAAAACAATCCATTATGCCAAATGGAGTCAAATGCCTTCTTAAAATCTATGAAGCATGCAAATATTTTTCCATCTTTCTTTTGGTGTACATGTTCATTTATTAACGTGTGTAGTGTGTGAATATGGTCAGTGGTTCGGTGTTTAGGGAGGAAGCCAATTTGAGATTTGCTGATGACATTGTGCTGCTTTAAGAAAGATGAAATCCGAGAGTTGATTATTGAGCAAAATACTTTTCCCAAATTACTGGTTACACAGATCCCTCTGTAGTTATTAGGATCTGTTTTGTCTCCACTTTTAAAGATCGGAGAGATGAGTCCTGTGTTCCAGACCTCAGGAAAACGCCTGAACTCAAAATCAAGTTAAAAAGTTTGAGTAATGCAGTCTGAAATTCAGGAGAGCTGTTTTTAAGCATCTCATTTTTTATGTTGTCAGGGCCACAGGATTTTTTACATTTGAGGGATTTCAGTTTTCCACCAAGTTCTTGTTGGGTTATTGGATAATCTAGTGGATTTTGGTTGTTTTTGATACATGATTCAAGAGCATTCAATTTTTCAAGAACTTTTAATTGGTTGGGATTATTCAGAGGGTCAGTTTGATGTGTATAGAGCTTCTCAAAATAATCTTTCCAAATTTGACCATCTTGTATAGCTAGTTCTTGTGGCTTTGTATTGTTTAGACTGTTCCACATGCTCCAGAACTGACCCTGATCAATTGTGTTTTCCATCTTCTGAAGTGTGTTGTTATAATAATCCAATTTCTTCTGTCTCAGTGTGTTTTTGTATTGTTTCAGAAGTTCTGAGTGCTCTGAGCGTAATTCTGAGTTGACTGGATCTTTGTGTTTTTGATTGGAAATGAATCGTAGCTCTTGTCTTATTGTTTTACAGTCATGGTCAAACCACTTTTCAGAAGGTTTTTGTTTAGCTCTATTTTTGTGTTTATATGTGGTAGTTTAATTTAAATTAGCCTTTCTTGCTATATTTTCAAAAATGTCATTAATATGTTTAATTGCTAAATTTATTCCTTTCCAATTATTATCATATGTTGAATTGTTAAACAGTGTTATGGAATTGACTATTTCATTTGACTTCAATACTTTAATATATGTTTCAGCAGCACTACGAGTCCATCTATATGGTGTTTTGAGTTTATGTAGATGAATTGGCTTTTTATGAATGTCCCTTGATTTGCTGTTTTCCCCTTTAATGAGAAGATTGATCTGGCGGTGATCAGACAGCAGGTTTTCATGTCATATTTTTATTTGTAACATTAATTTTCATAAGTCTTCAGTAGGGGTGTGCCATATCATACCATCCACGATAATAAATAAATAATAGATAATACATTTTTACATGATAAAAAAAAAAGTGTCATATCGTGATATCAATGATATAGCGACGCGATGACGTATGGAGCATTTGACTAGCGCGCACAACAACAACACCACAAACCCAATAGGTGTGTTCGACTTGAAGCAGCGCTGCGCAGACTGATCAGTGTATGACATCAAAGTATCGTGAGAGCGGTTATAGAGCATATTCGAGTGCACACTCTTACCGTCAAAAATGGGCGAGGCGCATATCTTTAGCGAAGCGGTGCGGAGAGCCGAGAGAAACGTGCCGTGGCACCACTGGTGTAAACACGAGCATTGACTAGAGTGGCCGCGATCAGCTCAGGTGGTCGCAGACGCATGCAGTGTAAATTAGAGGTAAATAAGGGGTAAGTCACTCGCGGTGTTTTGACGTCATACACGGATCGGTCTGCTTCAACACACAGCTGCTGCTGCCACCTTATGACAATAGATTTACACTTCGAATTAGGTAGTCTGTCATCGATGACAGTAGCTCATTGGAAAAGGATGGGAAATGCCCTTCATTTTGTTTGCACTAATAAATGCTGCTGCCTGCCAGCTGCAATCACCAATAAAACGTTCCATGTTTTTTTCTATATCGTCATAAATATCGTTATCGCAAATATTCTTCAAAAAATATCATGATATCATTTTGAGGCTATATCGCCCACCCCTAGTCTTCAGATATTTTTTATTATCTCCTTTACGGCCATGCCCCGCCCCCGAATACTCGTTTTTGAAACCTATTGATGATCGAAATGACAAATTGCCAAAAATGCCCATCCCTACTGTCTACAGCTCACCCAGTGCGGGTCTGTGCTAAAACACCAGTGTCAATCAAGAATCGTGGGAGGGGCCTGGGTCTGTGTGACGTCACTCTTCCAAGAATCTGAGATCGGCTTGATCTGAGAAAGGGGTCATTATTTATGGGGATTTATAAAAAAAACACTGGGTGGATTTTTATCATTATAGTGTGGTTGTGTACACACTGCCAACACACATTTCAGTTCAAACAACATGTAAAAGTGAATTTTGCATCCCTTTAAACACGACACGCTGGTGTGTGACTGCATCTGTGCTCTTCCTCAGACACAATCGTGGGGACGCACGACGCTCCCATTCGCTGTGTGGAATACTGTCCGGAGGTCAATGTGATGGTGACGGGCAGCTGGGACATGTCTGTGAGGCTCTGGGACCCCAGAACACCCTGCAATGCCGGGACCTTCACGCAACCCGAGAAGGTGAGCAGACGTGAGGGACGCAGCGGCTCTGGTGCAGGAGCGGCTCTGATCTGTGTCTGTGTTTCAGGTCTACACGCCGTCTGTGACTGTGTTTCAGGTCTACACGCTGTCTGTGACTGTTTCAGGTCTACACGCTGTCTGTGGCTGTGTTTCAGCTGTCTACCTGTGTTTTGACTGTTTCAGGTCTACACGCTGTCTGTGACTGTTTCAGGTCTACACGCTGTCTGTGACTGTTTCAGGTCTACACGCTGTCTGTGGCTGTGTTTCAGGTCTACACTGTCTGTGACTGTTTCAGGTCTACACGCTGTCTGTGGCTGTGTTTCAGGTCTACAAGCTGTCTGAGGCTGTGTTTCAGGTCTACACGCTGTCTGTGTTTCAGGTCTACACGCTGTCTGTGGCTGTGTTTCAG
>NW_015539847.1:102924-104460 GCF_001515605.1 Sinocyclocheilus anshuiensis
TGTGTTTCAGGTCTACACGCTGTCTGTGGCTGTGTTTCAGGTCTACACGCTGTCTGTGGCTGTGTTTCAGGTCTACACGCTGTCTGTGGCTGTGTTTCAGGTCTACACGCTGTCTGTGGCTGTGTTTCAGGTCTACACGCTGTCTGTGGCTGTGTTTCAGGTCTACACGCTGTCTGTGGCTGTGTTTCAGGTCTACACGCTGTCTGTGGCTGTGTTTCAGGTCTACACGCTGTCTGTGGCTGTGTTTCAGGTCTACACGCTGTCGCTGTCTGTGTTTCAGGTCTACACGCTGTCTGTGGCTGTGTTTCAGCTATCTGTGGCTGTGTTTCAGCTGTCTGTGGCTGTATTTCAGGTCTACACTCTGTCTGTGGCTGTGTTTCAGCTGTCTGTGGCTGCGTTTCAGGTCTACACGCTGTCTGTGGCTCTGTTTCAGGTCTACACGCTGTCTGTGGCTGTGTTTCAACTGTCTGTGTTTCAGGTCTACACGCTGTCTGTGGCTGTGTTTCAGGTCTACACGCTGTCTGTGGCTGTGTTTCAGGTCTACACGCTGTCTGTGGCTGTGTTTCAGGTCTACACGCTGTCTGTGGCTGTGTTTCAGTACGAGCTTTCCCCAACAAACAGGTCAGACACAAATACACTTTCCACGAGTTTGTTAACCCCTTTGCTGTCACCCCCCATTTTCGGCATGGAGACACAAATGACATACCCAGAATAAAAATGTTGCTGCTCATCAGTCTTTTGGCTCGTTTCCACTGAGCGGTATGGTTCGGTACAGTAGGGTACGCAATTATTTCCGTTTCCACTGTCAGAAGTTGTGAATGGTACCAAAATAGCGTACCGTACCACTTTTTTGGTACCCTTCCGTTGGGGTACCTAGCACAGCAAAGGGTACCAAAAGGGTGGAGCTAAACTCACTGTGGAACGTTGATTGGTTGACTAGAATCGTCACTTTTGCGTGCTACAAGGGGATAAAGCTTCTCCTTCACTCGTTCCGCTCTGTTGTCCATGAGTGTTGGGCTTATTTACATCAGAGTGTGATGTTACACAAAGTTATGTTTAACTTTATATATTTATTTTGAACTTTACCGTAGTACAACGCTGACTTTGTAGCATACGTTTGACTGAATTGTTTGCTTTTGTCTTTATTTCCTCTTATATAAGCCTCTTATACTTTGTACTTAAACTCACAACAAAGGGTACCAAAAGGGTGGAGCTAAACTCACAGCAGAATAGGGCTGTCAATTTTTTTTTAATATTAGTCGAATTAAAAAAAAAAAAAATCCACATTCAAATGCAAAAACGTTGCATTCGAATTTAAGGTCTGCGTCAGCCGTCAGGTATGGCGTTATTTTACTGTCAAATGTCGAGAGTGCACTGTTGTAGCGCGAAAGTAGATTGCTATGATGCGCGAGCGCGAATCTCTCTGCTCGCACGCAGATTTCCTTTGCTCTCGCACTAAACCGGACGCGCGCTCTCAAGGCTGATTTATACTTCTGCGTCGGACCTACGCCGTAGCCTTTACGCCGTAGGCTATGC
>NW_015539847.1:104474-105782 GCF_001515605.1 Sinocyclocheilus anshuiensis
TCCGCGTCAACGTGCAGTACACATGCAAACCGCTAGTCAGCAGTGTCCACGGGCATGTTGCTGGTGTAACCCGCAGTACCACGGCAAAAGCCGAAGAAGAAGCGGCTCGTCGGCGAAGCATTAAGCATTATACGGCGGCAAATAAATATCAAATCATTATTTAAAACTACAAAAAGGAGACAACAATGGAACATGGAACAAGAAGGTGTAACATTAAAATATATTAAAGTGCACATAAACACACACTAAACTCAAGTATATACGGAGGTAGGGGTTCTAGCAGACCAATCACAGCACTTGCGGTCTGCGTAGAATTGACGCGCTGTTAGATTTTTGGAGAGGTGCACGTTAGGCTACGGCGTATGGGTGTGCGTCTATGCGTAAGCTACGGTGTAGACGGTGTAGGGAAGTATAAATCAGCCTTCAGATATGCGCTGCTCTCCCAGAGAGTGTGCGCGCACTTAAAGCACTTAAAATGCAATCACAAATCTCTCCTCGTGCTCAAACTGTGTCCTTTGCACTCGTAAATCTCTCCGTGCTCTTGCGCTAGAAATGAATTCTTTTCGCACCTGGATTAAACCGTTGTCAAAAGTTATCAACAAATCAGACTTCCATGACTGACCGATTAAAATGCTACGTGAAATCTAATTAGCTGGAATTCTTTTGACAATCAAAGATGGATCTTTAATTTCGTTACAATTTAATATTTAGTCATATTAATCAAAAGTATATTAGAAATGGCTGGGATTGGGGTGCTTGGATGATTTGTGCAAATAAATAACCTAGTAATCTGTCTGTCTAACTGGTTGGTCAAACCCCTCTATAACACAATAACTGCTGTGATAGAATCGCTGTTTGGACATTTATTGGGAGGTTTTTTTCATCCAGAGTTTGTTTTCAGTTCTGATTTTAGTTAGATTTTTTTTTTCATGAAAACACACTTCATATTAGCTACACATTCAATGGCACTCTCAAACAGTGAATATAAAGTTATATGACAGTTACATGTGATTACATTGTCTGCAAATGCATTAAACCCATAGAATATAATGTAGTAATGTTATGACAAATATGGGAAATTCATTATAGTGTTATATTTGGTCTCCACATCTTAAGTATAGGGCAGGGGTGGCGAACATCGGTCCTGGAGAGCCGCAGCCCTGTAGAATTTCGCTTCAACCCTAATCAAACACACCTGAACAAGCTAATCAAGGTCTAAAGGCTTACTACAAAGCTACAGGCAGGTGAGTTTTAATTAGGGTTGGAGCTGAACTCTGCAGGGCTGCGGCTCTCCAGGACCGGAGTTCG
>NW_015539847.1:105977-116401 GCF_001515605.1 Sinocyclocheilus anshuiensis
TGCGGTCTGCGTAGAATTGACGCGCTGTTAGATTTTTGGAGAGGTGCACGTCAGGCTACGGCGTATGGGTGTGCGTCTATGCGTAAGCTACGGTGTAGGTTCGACGCAGAAGTATAAATCAGCCTTCAGATATGCGCTGCTCTCCCAGAGAGTGTGCGCGCACTTAAAACGTGTCCGTTGCAATCACAAATCTCTCCTCGTGCTCAAACTGTGTCCTTTGCACTCGTAAATCTCTCCGTGCTCTTGCGCTAGAAATGAATTCTTTTCGCACCTGGATTAAACCGTTGTCAAAAGTTATCAACAAATCAGACTTCCATGACTGACCGATTAAAATGCTACGTGAAATCTAATTAGCTGGAATTCTTTTGACAATCAAAGATGGATCTTTAATTTCGTTACAATTTAATATTTAGTCATATTAATCAAAAGTATATTAGAAATGGCTGGGATTGGGGTGCTTGGATGATTTGTGCAAATAAATAACCTAGTAATCTGATGCTGAAAATTCAGCTTTGATCACAGAAATAAATTACAGTTTAACAGATATTCACATAGAAAACAGCTGTTTGAATTATAATATGAATTATAATAACATTTCACTGTTTTTACTGTATTTTTGATCAAATAAATGGAGTTATAGTGAGCAGAAGAGACTCCATTCAAAACATTTAAAAGTTGTAATGTTTCCAAACTTTTCACAAGGGCTGTAGTTCTTTCCATTTCAGTCCAAGTTTAATTGTGTCACACACATCCATACGTAGTACGATGTGCAGTGAAATACCTCTCTAACTCTCTGCACATACAGAAATTGATATAAAAATAATATAGAAAAATCTCTCAAATATTCAAGGGCACTGAAGCCCCAGGAATCTGTAGTTTAGTGATTGCAGCCAATCATAATCCAGAAATTAATCTATTTTATTACTAATAAAGCAGTATAGACCCTGTAAGAGTGTGATTGGTGTGACGTGTGTTTTCAGGGTTACGTGTTGAGCTCCATCGAGGGCAGAGTCGCTGTGGAGTATCTGGACCCCAGTCTGGAGGTGCAGAAGAAGAAATACGCCTTCAAGTGCCACAGACTGAAGGAGAACGGCATCGAGCAGGTCTTTCCGGTCAACGCCATCTCCTTCCACAGCGTCCACAACACGTTTGCCACCGGTACACATCCACGCTCTTTATTACTGCTCGCTGACACGATCACTTCAGAGTTCTCTAATGCGCAAACATTTAGAAGCTTTTAATTCCGTGAGGTTTGAAATGTAGGCTATTTGCGGTGCTAGACGGGTGGAAAATCCTCCTATTACCCACGGCACAAAAATCACCATCAAGGAACGTTCTGTTTAAGTTATTTTTAGGTTATTTACAAATAACTTCCCGGCAATGTTCTGTGAACGTTATTTTATGGTTGCAAAATGTAAAACCTGGCCTGCCCATGTAAAGTCTTATGTGTGGGAAGCTCTGTAATCAATTTAGATAATATTTGTATTCACTCTATGCAGATTATGAACAGATGCAGTGTTCACTATAGGCTTGGGCGATGTCTGCAGTGAAACATCGTGATGGACGATGACATCGGGGGGGCGGGGTTAAGGGTGTGCCCGAAGCGTGAAACAAATAACGCGTTCTACGGACCCACTAAAAGGTTAGCCGCTTGGTAGCGGTAGTCTGTTGCATTACAGTACATGACAGTTCACTTACCACTAGGACTGGGCAATATGACGATATTATCGTATATCGACAATGTCTCGTAAGTATCGCGATGTCGATGTCAACGGAAACTGAATTTATGGCGAACCTAAATTCAGCCAACCACTTGTCCCATTGGCGATGCTCTTCCACATAGGAAGCAATCATGGTCTTCAAATTTCTGTTTACTCGCTCCGTGAGGTTAGTCTGAGGATGGTAGGCAGTGGTTAACTTTTGAACAATTCCCCACTGTTTGCATATTAGACTAATAAGCTGAGAGGTAAATTGTGCTCCTCTGTCTGACACAAGATATGCAGGAGTTCCCCATCTAGTGAAGATTTCTTCTATTAGTATTTTGGCAATGTGAGGTGACTTGGCTGCCCTCAAAGGGAACAACTCTACCCACTTTGAGCAATAATCCACCACCACAAACAAATACTCATTTTGTTTGCCACTCTTGGGGAAGGGACCCATGAGATCAACCCCAAGCATGTATCCTGGTTCTACAATTGGAGTGCTTTGTAATAGCCCAGATGGCTTTCCCGGAGAAGGCTTGAATCTTTGGCAGGTGTGGCAGTTCTTACAATGCTTCCATGTATCGGCTCGAATGCTGGGCCAATATACGGTCTCCAACAGTCTAAGAAGCGTTTTTAACTTACCCAGGTGCCCGCTCAGAGGATTATCGTGGGCGAAGTATGGTCTCCACTTTTCCACCACCCACACTACAGCTAGACATTCTTTTTAGGAGACAGAGTAAGCTTTCTCTGCTCCTCTGAGTAAGCGAGATGCATAAGCAATGACATGCTCCTCTCCTTCAGACTCTTGGGTGAGCACCGCTCCTAGACCAATGTTGCTGGCATCTGTCTGTACACGAAAAGGTTTAGTGAAGTCAGGGGTTACAAGTACGGGTGCTTGTACTAGGTCTTGCTTGAGGGTGTCAAATGCCTTTAGGCACTGGTCAGTCCAAGACCAAGTGACGTTCTTTCGTTTTAGGGCATGCAAGGAAGCAGCTTTTTCGGAAAACTGGGGAATGAATCGGTGATACCAGCCTGCTAGGCCCAAAAATCTTTGCACATCTTTAACAGTTTGAGGTACTGGGAAAGACTTTACTGCAGCAACCTTGGTCGGGTCTGTGGTCAATCCTTTTTCTGAGACTATGTGACCGAGGAACTTTAATGATTTCTGAATGAGGTTGCATTTATTTAAGTTAAGAGTGAGACCAGCTTTATGGAGACATGCGAGAACTTGATGAAGATGTTGTAGATGTTCGGTGATGGATTTGGAATACACAATGATATCGTCAATGTACACCATGCAACATTTTCCTTTAACTTCTCGTAGCACATGTTCCATTAGCCTCTGAAAGGATGCTGCGGCATTTTTCAGGCCAAAAGAAAGACACAGGAATTCATATAATCCAGTTGATGTTACACTTTATCCTCCAACTTCCTGCATTGTTTTTCCAACTCAACAGATTAAACTTTCTCACTCACCCTCTGTAGAAGATCTGTTAGCTAAGCTTCCAAGGAGGTGACGCGTGCATTCAGGTTGGAGACTGCAGAAGATGGGTAACAGTCTGACTCATCCTCTGTCTCCTCTGGGGGCGGTGGTGGAGGAGGAAAATGAAAGTCTTCATCCGGAGCATTATCCTCGCCTCTCTCACTTTCTTCATCAGAGTTAATGTACAGATCGCTAAAGGTGGTGATCAGGTCTTTCATTGGCTCTCTTCGGGAGGAAAAAGACTCAGTGGTAAAGTCTGTAATGGGTGCCACCACATCCCTATCCATGGCAGAATGAATGGTTACAAAACTAAGTGACTTAAATGTTGGAATTAGGCTATAAAATGGTTTGGTGTTCTGGAGGTCTGATAATATAGTCAATCGGTCCCTGTTCAGGCGCCAATCTGTAACCGTCCCGCTGAGCACTCCCAGAAGGGCAAATTACAATTACATTTATAAGGGAGGACTCCATTGACTATTTTTGGTTTAACCAGACCCAGTAACACACAAACCAAGAAGATGACCACAAAAATATCCTCAAAAAGTGTTTATATAAGAAATGCCACAAAAACTCAAAGACACAAACAACAAGTAAGCAAACAGTCTGTTGCATGAATGTTCTCCTTTGCTTTCAAAATCAGTAAAGAATTACTAAAGAAAAGAGCTTATCTGTTCATTGTCCATTAAGTAGTGCTTTATCCTAGAAAGTCTCTGTCCCTTAGTGAAGATGACGATGATGAGTTGTTAAATTAGTGAGGAGCCAACATCCCAGAAATTTTCTTTCTAGAATGAGCTCCAATTAGCTTTGTTTGAAGATCCCCAGGCGCTACATTAGGGTGTGTTGCAATGACTTTATCCTTATAACACTCCATCATCATCAATCAGTGGAACCAGTCAAACCACCGTTGCTATTGGCATGGGTCACCCCAAAATCCCAAATGATAAGCGGAGTAGTATAAGCATTGTAGAATGTCTCATAAATAGGTATTTAGGATGATCAGTGTTGTAGAGGAAGGTAAGAAAAAAAGTCCTTCTATATGAAAACATACAAACTAACATTAGCACCAAACACAGTCACATTTAAATAACCCAAATAGGACATAGGACAAACACCAATTACAAGATAAATGCAACGTTAACCACACAAAATGAACAACAAACCACTTACTTCTTACTTGGTAAAACAATGGTTTCCCAACCCGGACTCTACACATGAGGTTAGCACAAGAGGAAGCCATGCTTCTCTCCAACCAAACATACTCTTACTCTGCTTTTCCCTGACTTTTATCCCAGAGGATCAGTACTACAGAGAGCCCCCTGTCTTTGGCAACTTAATAAAAGACTTGCATTTAAATTGCCTGTGTTAACCTGTTTTTTAATCTCAGAATGTGTATAGTTAGCAATTTAGTTACTTCATGTAAAAAAAAAAAAAAAAACTTACAAAAATGAATGTGAACAATTTGTTACTGAGAAATTAAAACTGTTTTATGAAGGTAAAATAAATTGTAATGTAACAAATGTTTGTTATCTTTAAATTTTAATTGGTTCTGTGAACCCAAAATCTACTTGTAAAATGACTTGATCAATAATGTTACAGTAACTTGTAAGATTAAGTTAGTGTCAGTTAAAATGACCTAGTACAAGTTACTTAAAAAAAAAAGGATGTTTCTTTAACTTGTAAAACTGAGTTAGTGTCACTTAAAATTTTCGATGTAATCAGTTTCAACTATTTTTTTTTAGTTATATTAACTTATCCGGTTTTACAGCATTGATTTTGAAGAAAATCAGAAATTGTTGCAGAAGCTTCCTGACTGGAAAGCAACCCACTGGAATCGGTAAGTTACTAATATACTAGATTAGAGGAGGCAGGGAAGGCCTGGGAAGGAATAGAAATGTCTGAAAACCAGTGCATAATGCTGAACCCATTTCAAAGAGAAAAGAGAGAAACCCAGCCCTTCTGCCATTCAAGATAAAAAGCAAATAGAATGTGTCTGCGGTCAACAAAATCACTTTATATACAAACGTGAAAAATTTGCAGCAATGCCTTTTAAGGGGGAAAAAAAAAGGTTTGTTATTAACAAGATGTGCCTCGGTTGCCTTGGAATTGACCACATCTCCAAAAACTGCAGAAAGCGAGCCACTTGAAACATCTGCAGACTGAGTCATCACTCACCGCTTCGTGAAGAACATCTGCCAAGAGAAAAGCTCCACCTGATGAAAGGGCTTCAACTATGTAGAGTTTGAGAATGGATAACAGTGATCGCACTTCAATGGTTGTACCAGTATGACTCTCTTGTGCAACAAAAGACAGCCCAGAAACCTTAGTCTATGCATTAGACATGCAGAGCAGTAAATACATTTACTGATCAGGATGTCTATGAGAAAATTCTAGCAGACATTGAACATGTTAAATTAAGGCTGTCAATGACTGATTGGGCTTCAATAGAGAATTGTCAAAAAGTGGTTGGATTAAAGCAAGTGATATCAGCCAAAGACCACAAACCATACACGGTCAAGACTTATTTAGGCTGGAGTATAGTGGGATCCATAACAACTAATGCTTGCTCAAGAGATGTGACAGGGTTTTGTCATCCCATTTCTGTGAAGGACCTCCCGGCTATCACACCTGCCTCTGTAATTAAATCAGTGGTGGACAGCAACAAAGTTTTTAACATCCATATCGATAAAGTTGACAGTCCACTTACAAGAGAATTTATATCATGTCTCGATAGTTTTGGTATACAGCAGTATGCCAATACTCCAATTCACTCTAAGGGACATATTCTCGTTCTTATTTGCTGCTCTGGAATAACTCCTCATAATTGTACAGCCTCAGACTTGTCCATTTCTGATAATTTTCTGGTGTCTTTCAATGTTTATGCTACAGTGTCTAAGGTTAATGTAAGTCGCTCTGTCACTTTCCGTAACAAAGTCTATCGATAAATCTGCCGTTGCTGATTATTTAGCTAATTTTGCCAGCAAAGTTGACTCATCCACTGTCGAGAACATGGTTGCTGCTTATAATGATGGTCTTTGTGAGATTTTAGATGTGTATGCTCCTTTGAAAACCCGGACTGTTTCTTTTACCCACTCAGCTCCTTGGTATACTCCTGAATTGCATCAACTTAATGCTAAAGGCCGTCGTCTTGAATGCTTGTACGCCAAAACGGGTCTTCCGGACTTTAAAGTATTATATGCTCATCATATGCAAGATTATAAGGATGCTATCACAAAGGCCAAGTCTGAATTTTATACTAATTTATTTAGGGCAAGGGAAGGGGATACTCAATTTCTTTTTGCTACGGTCAATAAGCTTCTGCAGTCTCCCGAACCCTTACCATCTTATATGTACGTACTCCACTTATGTAATGCTTTTATGGATTATTTTAATATAAAAATAAAAAATATACACAAGCAAATACTTTCAAATTATGTTGATTGTGATAGTTTAGATTTATCTGTTATTAAATCTACACTTCCTAACTTTTCTACATTTAATCTTCCTACCACTGATGAGATAACTTTTATTATCCAGAAATCTAAATCGACCACTTGCCATTTGGATCCTCTTCCAACACACATTTAGTCAAAGCATGTTTATCCTCTCGGTCTTGTTTAATCACTGGGATTATTATTTTTTCGTTGTCTTCTGGTATTGTTCCTTCATCACTTAAAACTGCTACAAAAACTCCTATTCTGAAAAAAAAAAATAAATAAAAAAAAAAACAGGAGAAGATCCAACTAATCTTGAGAACTTTCGTCCAATCTCAAACTTACCATTTATTTCTAAAATATTAGAAAAGATAGCTCAGATTGCAGACTTCATGTCTGATAATAAACTGTTTGAAAATTTTCAGGCTGGTTTTTGTCCACTTCATAGTACGGAAACCGCGTTAATCAAAATTACCAACGATTTGCTTAAGGCAGCGGATTCTGGACAGTTAACATCACTTATCTTGCTTGATCTGAGTGTGGCCTTCGATACAGTCTCACATAACATCTTACTAGACAGGCTGGCTTCCCTGGGAATTATGGGTACCGGTCTGTCCTGTTTTAGATTGTATCTCTCTGGACGCACTCAGTTTGTCCAACTCAAAAAATTTAAATCTGAATCATCAAATGTTACCACAGGTGTTCCCCAAGGTTCAGTCTTGGGTCCTTTGTTGTTTATTTTTTATTTAAAATTTTCATTGTTATGCAGACGACAGCCAACTTTATCTCTTCTTTACCTACTTCCGTTTTTCCTTCTCTGTTAAGCTGTCTAGCTGAAATAAAAACCTGGTTTTCGTCTAATTTTCTGAAACTTAATAGCGAAAAAACTGATATTCTTCTTGTAGCATCCAGGTCTAATTTGGCAAAATCTTGCAGCTTTTCTGTGTCTATTGATCAGTCTATAGTTTCTCCTTCATTACAGGTAAAAAGTTTGTGTGTCATCCTTGATAGTACACTATCTTTTGAAACTCACATTAATAATACTGTCCGATCCGCCTACTTTCACTTACGAAATATAAACAGTCTTCGTCCTTTTTTAACAACAAATACTACTGCTATTCTTGTGCATTCCTTGGTTATGTCATGTAAAGGATTACAATAATCTAGACTTTTTGGTCTCCCTTCAAAACTCTTACATAAGCTGCAGTTGGTACAGAATTCAGCTGCACAAATTATTACTAGATCCCCTCTTGTAGAGCATATTTCACTGGTTCTTTGCCATCTGCATTGGCTTGTAACCGTCCCGCTGAGCACTCCCAGAAGGGCAAATTACAATTACATTTATAAGGGAGGACTCCACTGACTATTTTTGGTTTAACCAGACCCAGTAACACACAAACCAAGAAGCTGACCACAAAAATATCCTCAAAAAGTGTTTATATAAGAAATGCCACAAAAAAAACCTCATAAAGACACAAACAACAAGTAAGCAAAAAGACTGTTGCATGAATGTTCTCCTTTGCTTTCAGAATCAGTAAAGAATTACTAAAGAAAAGAGCTTATCTGTTCATTGTCCATTAAGTAGTGCTTTATCCTAGAAAGTCTCTGTCCCTTAGTGAAGATGATGACGATGAGTTGTTAAATTAGTGAGGAGCAAACATCCCAGAAGTTTCCTTCCTAGAATGAGCTCCAATTAGCTTTGTTTGAAGATCCCCAGGCGCTACATTAGGGTGTGTTGCAATGATTTATCCTTATAACACTCCATCATCATCAATCAGTGGAACCAGTCAAACCACCGTTGCTATTGGCATGGGTCACCCCAAAATCCCAAATGATAAGCGGAGTAGTATAAGCATTGTAGAATGTCTCATAAATAGGTATTTAGGATGATCAGTGTTGTAGAGGAAGGTAAGAAAAAAAGTCCTTCTATATGAAAACATACAAACTAACATTAGCACCAAACACAGTCACATTTAAATAACCCAAATAGGACAAACAATAAACCACCAATTACAAGATAAATGCAACGTTAACCACACAAAATGAACAACAAACCACTTACTTGGTTGAGCTTAAAACAATGGTTTCCCAACCCGGACTCTACACATGAGGTTAGCACAAGAGGAAGCCATGCTTCTCTCCAACCAAACGTACGTTTACTCTGCTTTCCCTGACTTTTATCCCAGAGGTTCAGTACTCTAGAGAACCCCCTGGAGCATGGAAAATGTACTACAGTTAGAAAAACCACAGTAACTGCACTGTGGGCGGTTACACTTCATAGGGATGTTTAGATAGCTATAGAAGAATTCACGTTCACGTTTTTTTAATATTTAACTTACAGATCTCAGTTTAAATACTTCAGTTTGTTTTGATATTATATTATGTTAGGCCTATATTATAAACCTAATAAATAATTGACCTTGTTTTTTAATGGAGTCTCTTATGCTCATCAATTATGTATTTATTTGATTGAAAATACAGAAAAAAAACAGTAATATTGTGAAACATTATTTTACAACACGTTTCTAATATTGGTTTCCTATTTTAATATACTTTAAAATATAATTTATTCCCGTGAAGCAGCGCTGTATTTTCAGCATCATTACTCCAGTATAAAGTGTCACATGATCGTCAGAAATCATTCTGATATGCTGATTTATTATCATATATTTATGTTGTGCTGCTTCATATTTTTTTTTTTTTTGGGAACCTGTAATACTTTTTTCTTTGATTCATTGATTAATAAAAAGTTAAAAAGAACAGCATTTATTCAAAATAGAAATCTTTTCTAAAAATATAAGTCTTTACTATCACTTTTTATCCATTTAACACATTCTTGCTGAATAAAAGTATTAATTTCTTTAAAAAAAAAAAAGAAAAAATTACTGACTTTTGAATAGTAGTGTATATTGTAACACAGAATTTCTATTTTGAATAAACACTGTTCTTTTTAACTTTTTATTTATCAAAGAATCCTGAAAAAATATGACGGGTCCCCAAAAAATATTAAGCAGCACAACAGTTTCAGCACTGATAATAAATCAGCATATTAGAATGATTTCTGAAGATCATGTGACACTGAAGACTGGAGTAATGATGCTGAAAATACAGCTGCGCATCATAGAAATACATTACAGTTTAACAGATATTCACATAGAAAACTTATTTTAAATTGCAATAATATTTCACAATAAATATTAGTCGCGGTACACAAATTAAATATAAATATCACATTAAAGTTAAAAGTTACACACTTTTTTGTGTGCGTGCTGTACAGGTCTGGTATAAAGAATGTGTTTGCTCGGGTGGATGAGATGTCCGCCCAATAGAGAAACGTTTTGCTCAGCAAGAAAAAGAATTAGAGGGAACATAGTTTGTGATCTCGAAAGTGAAATGAGAGCGCGCAATCGAAAGCGGTTTCAATAGCAGCTCCCTGATGCCCGCAGTTTATATAGTCGCCTGTACAGTTTATATGTCAGCTCAACACCGTGCTGTCTGTCAGCCGTCGGCCCAGCCCTAGTTCAGTAGCATATTACTGTGAGTTTGGAGTTTGCTTGACCAGTGACTGATGGAAAACCTGTTTGAAAACAATCATTATTTTGTGGTGCAGAAACCACATTGAATATTTGTTTTAACTTTGATCATTTAAAATGAACCAGTGAACACAAAGATGATTTACATGGTCAAACGTTCAGAGAAACAGGGAACAGTTACAGAACATAAAATTAACACTTTCCCTTGTACATGCAGTTTTTGTTGGTGTAAACCACTCAGACTGAGGGGTGTGTGTGTGTGTGTGTGTGTGTG
>NW_015539847.1:116472-118752 GCF_001515605.1 Sinocyclocheilus anshuiensis
TGTGTTTGTGTGTGTGTGTGTGTGTGTGCAGGCGGTTCTGATGGCTTCGTGAACATTTGGGATCCGTTCAACAAGAAGCGTCTGTGTCAGTTCCACCGTTACCCCACGAGCGTGGCGTCTCTGGCGTTCAGTACAGACGGCTCTCTGCTGGCCATCGCCTGCTCGTACATGCAGGAGCAGGGAGACGTCTCTCACCCCGCCGACGCCGTCTTCATCCGCCAGGTGACCGACGCCGAGACCAAGCCCAAGTGAGTCCCGCCTGCCTCTTCTCTTTCTTATTTTTATTTGTATAGCACTTTTCACGATACAAACTGTTGCAAAGCAGTTTTACAGAAAATTAAAGTTTGTACATTATATTTAGTAGTAGCTTATGTCCATATGGCAGAAATGTAAAGTGAAGTCATGCAGTTAGTTAATGACGTAATCAAACAGACGGTGAACTCTATCAGCAGCAACGATTATATTATATCCAGACTGAAGCTAGTTACCTCGGGACACAATTAGCGTAGCTGCTGTTCAAACCAAGCTAAAGGATGATAATGTGCATTTAATCAGATATAGCTGCGGTACAAGGTTATGAGATGCATTATGTGAATGCTTGGCTAAAGAGATGTGTCTTTAATCTAGATTTAAGGTCGATATCAGCATCGGCCGATACGTTTTTCTGTTTGAGGCGGACTTTATTGTGACGGCACTGAAACCAGCAGCACCTGAGCGTCGTTTAGCAGTTCGGTCTAATACGGTCTAATAATAGAACGGTTAAACAAAGGAATTAAAATGTATACAAAAAAGTATTATAACGATTGCTTTTATATCGTTAGTAATAGAAAGGCAAACATTATAATACTTTCTCATTTGCCGTCAGCATTCAGGAAATGCACTTGTATATCATAAACAAATCTTTGAATGACTAATGAACATCTAATTTCACAAACCTTACGAGCTTTGTTGAATCCAGCGTGAGATCTTGTGAAGTGAGCATGTGTTTATTGTTTGATGGCGTGTTCTCTGCGTGACGGTTGGTCCGTGTGAAGGAGAGTTCAGCTTCACGACAAACCTTAAACTCAGGATTTATGCTGTGCTTTATCCATTTGCCCGCTCACATATTCATGTCATTATCACTGTGTGCTCAATCGGCTTTACTTGAAAACATATGACTCCCAATGCACACAAACTCCCCAGAATACTGAGAGCCCTGTTGGTTACAGTGCTTACTTCCTTTTTTTAATTATATTTGTATTACATATTCATTTATTTATCACTTCAGCTCGTTCTTGATGATTGCGTCCAGTAATGTCATCAGAAAGAGCTTTAGCAGACGCTCTGATTGAATTTCCTGCGCTGCTCGATACGCGTCTCTCGATCACATGCTCCGCACCGTCTGTTAAATCTGTGCATGCGTGGATTTGTCAGAAGTGCAGATGTAGTGATCAGGCGGTTCGTTTGTTTTAAAGCTCGGGATCTTTGAGATGGATGTGCAGCTGATCTGATGTTTGTGTTCTTGTTGTCACAGATCCACGTGAATGAATCCTGATTAAACGCTCTGCTGCCCTGTTTGAACTCAACACTCGTTTCCTTCACGTCTGTCTATTTTACTCTCTCTCTGTCAACGGATAAAATTCAGTAAATGTTTTCATTTTATGTTTTGCCCTCCAATGTGTGTATTTTTATCTTTAGGAAAAATAAAAATATCCTTTTCACTGAACATGAGTGTCATATCATAATAGAAATCAGTCTGAAATCAGTGTTTTTTTCTCTTTCTAATATTGAAACTGTAAAGTTTTGCTTCAAACAGGTCAGACTTTCTCCTCTGATCATCTCTGATGTCCGTCTCACAGTAAATGAAGTTCACACTGACCCAAAGTCATTCATGCCATTATTTTATCAAATGAAATGTGGATTTAATTCTTTGAATTATAACCGTATGAATTCATTAAAAACAGGCATGAAATCCAATCAAATCCACAGAAAAACGCTTTTGTTGGTTGACTGAGTGAACCGTTCCTGTGTGCAGCTGCTCACACACTCACTTACTCACACATTCACTCACACACACACACACACACACACTCACTTACACACTCACTCACACACACACACTCACTTACACACTCACACTCACACACACTCACTTACACACTCACTCACACGCACTTACTCACTCACTCTCACACACACTTACTCACACACTCACTCACACACACTTACACACTCACTCACACGCACTTACACACACACACACACACACACTCACTTACACACTCACACGCACGCACTTAC
>NW_015539847.1:118762-120101 GCF_001515605.1 Sinocyclocheilus anshuiensis
CTCTCACTCACACACACACACACACACACACTCACTCACACACACACACACTCTCTCTCACACACACACACTTTCTCTTACACACACACACTCTCTCACTCTCACACACACAAGTCAGTACTTTGTTATCTGTAATTCATTCATTCTAGTCAACATTCAGGTTATTTTTTTTTTTTTTTGATGTGCAAAACATCTGGATCATTTGAATTAGTTCATTCTATATTTTTATACTTTGCCCATTTTTTTTCTTGTCATATCTTCATCAACACTATATTCTGTATTAGTTGAAATGGTTGAATCATCTTTTTCTGACAGTAGTTTTTTTTCCTGAAGGCATCTCATCCAATCAGAGAGCAGTCAGAGCTGCTTTATAAAGTACATCAGCAGCAAGAGTCAGAAAACCTTTAACATCGTTATTTCCATTTTAATTTCTCAGGACAAACATGATAATCAAACCGATACAGCAAAATTCTATTTTCAAATATATTTTTAAATATCTCAAAATATACAAAAAAATGACCCAAAATATATTAATGTAAATTTATATCTAACAATATATTTTTTGGACATTTTTGAAATCATATTTCAAAATTATATATTTTTTTTTA
This sequence comes from Sinocyclocheilus anshuiensis, assembly GCF_001515605.1. Classification (NCBI taxonomy): domain Eukaryota; kingdom Metazoa; phylum Chordata; class Actinopteri; order Cypriniformes; family Cyprinidae; genus Sinocyclocheilus; species Sinocyclocheilus anshuiensis. Next base: position 119,371 of record NW_015539847.1, read on the forward strand.
AGCTTTTTTTTTTTTATCTGTATTTTGCCCTCCATACATGTCAATCCAAGAAAATACACTCATCACATCTGAAGAAAAAAATTATTTGTCTATAACACACATGAACATATAACACATTTGAATAAAAAAAATCGTACTTTAAAAAATGCATACGTCACGTACTTTAAAAAATATTACAATATTCCAACATTTGAAAAAATCAAGCATTATATTAAAGCATTATCAAACTAATTAGTTTTTTCTCTCCACTAGGCTGATGTAAATGTAGGCTACTGTAAGACTGGAAAAGTGTTTCCCCCTGAATTACATTTTTAAATGTATTTTGACACATGAAGGTTGAAACTAAATATATTTTCTATTTCAAAAATATTTTGAATTGAGCTTCATTGTTTACAACATAGATTTAGCATATAATTCAAATATATTTTGGCAGAATTGTTTTTGTGCCGTATGGGAAGGTATCAGACTTGAACTCTTCAGCCGCGGGCCACATATTACTGCGTTTCTAATCACTAATAATCACTAATCACTAGTCCTTCATCTCACTGTCACTGCACCTTTAGATCGAGCAAACCATCATCCGTCTGTTTTATTACGAAGTCTTTCAGGCCCAGATCTCACAGAAGATCGTCACAACACCAACAACACGCCTCACTTCCTCCAAATACTCTCAAACTCTTCACTCGTCAGTTTCTGAAAGCTGACACTCAAACAGCAGAAGCACACACCAA
>NW_015539847.1:120622-125669 GCF_001515605.1 Sinocyclocheilus anshuiensis
CTCTCACTCACACACACACACACACACACACTCACTCACACACACACACACTCTCTCTCACACACACACACTTTCTCTTACACACACACACTCTCTCACTCTCACACACACAAGTCAGTACTTTGTTATCTGTAATTCATTCATTCTAGTCAACATTCAGGTTATTTTTTTTTTTTTTTTTGATGTGCAAAACATCTGGATCATTTGAATTAGTTCATTCTATATTTTTATACTTTGCCCATTTTTTTTCTTGTCATATCTTCATCAACACTATATTCTGTATTAGTTGAAATGGTTGAATCATCTTTTTCTGACAGTAGTTTTTTTTCCTGAAGGCATCTCATCCAATCAGAGAGCAGTCAGAGCTGCTTTATAAAGTACATCAGCAGCAAGAGTCAGAAAACCTTTAACATCGTTATTTCCATTTTAATTTCTCAGGACAAACATGATAATCAAACCGATACAGCAAAATTCTATTTTCAAATATATTTTTAAATATCTCAAAATATACAAAAAAATGACCCAAAATATATTAATGTAAATTTATATCTAACAATATATTTTTTGGACATTTTTGAAATCATATTTCAAAATTATATATTTTTTTTTAAGCTTTTTTTTTTTTATCTGTATTTTGCCCTCCATACATGTCAATCCAAGAAAATACACTCATCACATCTGAAGAAAAAAATTATTTGTCTATAACACACATGAACATATAACACATTTGAATAAAAAAAATCGTACTTTAAAAAATGCATACGTCACGTACTTTAAAAAATATTACAATATTCCAACATTTGAAAAAATCAAGCATTATATTAAAGCATTATCAAACTAATTAGTTTTTTCTCTCCACTAGGCTGATGTAAATGTAGGCTACTGTAAGACTGGAAAAGTGTTTCCCCCTGAATTACATTTTTAAATGTATTTTGACACATGAAGGTTGAAACTAAATATATTTTCTATTTCAAAAATATTTTGAATTGAGCTTCATTGTTTACAACATAGATTTAGCATATAATTCAAATATATTTTGGCAGAATTGTTTTTGTGCCGTATGGGAAGGTATCAGACTTGAACTCTTCAGCCGCGGGCCACATATTACTGCGTTTCTAATCACTAATAATCACTAATCACTAGTCCTTCATCTCACTGTCACTGCACCTTTAGATCGAGCAAACCATCATCCGTCTGTTTTATTACGAAGTCTTTCAGGCCCAGATCTCACAGAAGATCGTCACAACACCAACAACACGCCTCACTTCCTCCAAATACTCTCAAACTCTTCACTCGTCAGTTTCTGAAAGCTGACACTCAAACAGCAGAAGCACACACCAAGTCTACAAAACCAGACACTAATTCTCAGCCTTTGACTTTCATAAAACACTTTTTGCAAAACACAACACACAGTTCTCTATGTAACACAAACAAATCTAACAGGAATTAATATTATGGCAAAGCTGTTTGCAAATGCTTGCTTTTGAGACGTGTTTGTGATACTTTGAATGCAGTGCTTCATTTTGCAAGAGATGTGAGGCTTTTTGCATTTGTGTGTAAAGTTTTGAAAATGTGTGAAAGCAGCTGAAAAAGCTGTAAGATTAGATTCATCACTCAACAGCACATTCATGTTCTTGCTTCATTTGAAGATGAAGGATCCTGATGTGAAAGCATCCCTGAATCATTACCCAGAATGCACCTCCACTAAAACACCAAGCTTTTGAAATATGAAGGGTTCACTCAAAGCACATCTGCTGTCAGTCATCACATGACCTGTGGTCATCTGTGGGGTCCGAGCGTGATTGACAGCTCACTGTGATCTGGTCACGTGACACAAGCCTTCATCTGCTGGTTAAGCTGGTTTCTGATCTCGTGAGTGTGTGAAAGAGCCACTTGAGCTCATGATCGGTCGAACGCTTTGTCTCTCGCGGATCTAAAACACTGATTTGTTTGACTGCACATGTTTAGATGCTCCGATGTTCATTTATTGATCATCATGATGTTTAATATTCCCACAGGCTCATTTTGATGTGAAGCGAGTCAGTGACAAAATTATGATTCTCTTAAGCTGATCAGTCTCAAATAAAACACTTTTAACAGCAGCTTCAGGTGATTTCATCATTTCACTCACCGATGTCTGAGAAATCTTTCTGTCCCTTTCCCCAAATAAACCCAGATGATTTGTTTGAGACAGAAAGAAGTATTTTATTGCATGAAATATCAATCATTTCAAATTAACTGACAAAATATTGAGGCTTTAACAGATCAAAATATCTTCATCATTTGAATAATGGCCAAGAAATGTTCGTCAGTTTGACAAAACCAACCGGGATCTTTTCTATGTTCAGAGTTTTAAAGTCACTTTAAAGAAATTAGTAACATTTTTAAAATTACCATGAAGATTTACTAGACTGTGAAGAGTACGAAAACATGAACGCTGGACTCACACTGTTCAGAATACAGGCTGATGTCTGATTAGAAAAGTAAAACATTTCTCAGCAATCATCAAATATTAAAAAGATATAAAGCACGTTTGAAACTCTTGTTGATTGGTGTGATAAAGACATGAGTGGTGTCAGTAGTGATGATTGTGCTATCGAGCGCATGGAATGAATCACTGCGGAGAGAATAAAGCTGCAGGGCTTCAGATGCTCAGCGTGATGGAGCGGACGCTGCCCACCGGGATCTTGCCGTCTGTCGGTTCTCCTCGGATGCGGAAGATCACGCGTGTGCTGGAGGGGATGGTTGCCGTGGCGATCAGCGGTTTACCCAGCCACCCCTGCGCTCCTCGCTTATACATGGAGACGGTGACCTGCACACAGACACACACACATTTAAACCACAGAACAAGCGGAAACATCTGTATTCACTACATGAGAAAACCGCTGCTTTATAATAACGTTGAACATGACTTTCAGAAGCTCATCATGTGATCCTGACGGTCAGAGGTCACGACCCTGACTCACTCTCACACACACACACACAGAAACCGGATCGCCACACAATGAGCAGAAACACTTGAGCATCAAAGACGGGTTTGAAAGCAGATCGCAGGATTCCGTCGTCACGAAGGCCTCGTCTCGGGTTTGTGTGTCCACACTACGGCCGTTTATTGAGATTCACACACCACGGATAATAGTCTAGCTGTCCACAATTTTTCAATTATGTTTTTTCTAGCCGTCTATTCTTTCATCTGAGGGGAAGTAAATTGGCGAGGGGTTTGTTAATGTTGACGCTGGGCAGAGATCAGCTTCACATCACCGTCACACCGCAGACATCAGAAAACACACACACACTCATGGCCACAGAGAGCCACGGGTGGGTGTGTGTGTGTGTGTGTGTGTGAGAGAGTGTGTGAGTGAGTGAGTGAGTGAGTGTGTGAGTGAGTGTGTGAGTGAGTGTGTGAGTGAGTGTGTGAGTGAGTGTGTGAGTGAGTGTGTGAGTGAGTGTGTGAGTGAGTGTGTGAGTGAGTGTGTGAGTGAGTGTGTGAGTGAGTGTGTGAGTGAGTGTGTGAGTGAGTGTGTGAGTGAGTGTGTGAGTGAGTGTGTGAGTGAGTGTGTGAGTGAGTGTGTGAGTGAGTGTGTGAGTGAGTGTGTGAGTGAGTGTGTGAGTGAGTGTGTGAGTGAGTGTGTGAGTGAGTGTGTGAGTGAGTGTGTGAGTGAGTGTGTGAGTGAGTGTGTGAGTGAGTGTGTGAGTGAGTGTGTGAGTGAGTGTGTGAGTGAGTGTGTGAGTGAGTGTGTGAGTGAGTGTGTGAGTGAGTGTGTGAGTGAGTGTGTGAGTGAGTGTGTGAGTGAGTGTGTGAGTGAGTGTGTGAGTGAGTGTGTGAGTGAGTGTGTGAGTGAGTGTGTGAGTGAGTGTGTGAGTGAGTGTGTGAGTGAGTGTGTGAGTGAGTGTGTGAGTGAGTGTGTGAGTGAGTGTGTGAGTGAGTGTGTGAGTGAGTGTGTGAGTGAGTGTGTGAGTGAGTGTGTGAGTGAGTGTGTGAGTGAGTGTGTGAGTGAGTGTGTGAGTGAGTGTGTGAGTGAGTGTGTGAGTGAGTGTGTGAGTGAGTGTGTGAGTGAGTGTGTGAGTGAGTGTGTGAGTGAGTGTGTGAGTGAGTGTGTGAGTGAGTGTGTGAGTGAGTGTGTGTGTGTGAGAGTGTGTGTGAGTGTGAGTGTGTGTGAGTGAGTGTGAGTGAGTGTGAGTGTGTGTGTGAGTGAGTGAGTTTCTTTCTTCTGTGGAACACAACAGAAGAGATTTTGAGAAATGTCTGTTTATCATCAATATAATGAAAGTCAATGGGGTCCAATGTTGTGTGCTAAGTATCTTCAGTTTTCCACAGAAGATGGAAAGTGCTCCAGGTTTGAAGGGCTGTGATCAGGTTGATGTGTGTTAATGAGGTGCAGAGGTGAGTTATCTGACGCTCAGACTGCATGCAGACGACGGCTCGTTTATCCGTAACGCTCACAGCGAGACAGGTGTTTGTAGCTCGTACTGGAAACTGATCAGTAACTTTCCAGACAGTACAACTATGTTCTAAAAACAATGTTTTATGCTACATTTCACTAATGTCGTATTACTAATACTACAGATGTAAACAAAATAAAACAGAAGGGAAACTTGTACAAAAGGATGTAAAACATTACAAGGACTGCAGGCTGGTTCTAGTTATGTATGTTTAGTTTACATAATGTTTGCATAAGATTAAACCGCATTGCACTAGATCAGATTGTTTTGATAATTCAAATGCATGAGTGGACATTTTCATTACATTGCATTTTAATTCTATAAAATTGTACAGTATGTAACTGCACTGCAACCAAAGCGCAACACTGTTCTAAAGTTTCACCCTGTGCTGTGCTGAAAATCCTCGTCTGGTGTCGTTTTCTTTCAATTAGCAATTAGGCCTCATTGATTGCAGCTTACGCACCAGTTCTTAAGGGATAAAAGCATTATTTGTGATAGTTTTGGCAATATTCACTCAAAAACTGGTGCATGCTCAGATCAGTGAGGCTTATGATCAATCTGTTTTGTGCGATCCATTAACAAGCACCCACATCACTCTTTCCTC
>NW_015539847.1:125759-133201 GCF_001515605.1 Sinocyclocheilus anshuiensis
ACTCTTTCCTCATTATTTCTCTCTCCCAGTTCATGAATCTGTTCTTCAGTGAATCTGTGGATCGGTCTGAACGATGAGCTTCTCTTCATTCACACGGATCCAGTCTGAAGCTCATTGACTCTGGGCTCTTCGGCTCAATTCACGTCTGATTGAATTTGCTCCTCACAAACATTTCTAATGGCATTAGACGAGCCGCACGCACACAACTAACTCCATTTAGCAGCCAAATCAGGTTTAAAGACCATATTGATGCCGAGAATTATTAAGCGTGATCATCAAAACAACAGACAATGGGCCAAAGTGTCCACTAACCGGTTTATCTGTAATTCCACAGAAGCAAAACAGATGCCCTGATTTACAGTCCGGCGCTGCAGAATGAGGAAACGCAGATAAGACTGTTTGAGATACATATGAAAGTTCTGATAAAAACCTCGCTAATCACATCTGAGAACAAAGTTCAGCCAATCAGCATGATTGAAGGATAGTGACGGATTTAATTGGCGATTAGAAAGTGGACATTCATTTAAAGTGCCTTGTTTCCCAAACTCTGTCTGTCACTGGTCCAGCTCACGGGTCAGTGTCTAGCTGGTTAGTCCGGGTTAGTTAACTGCTGCTGGCTGCAAAAAAGCATCTTTCTCTGATTCTGGCAAAACAACATTTAATCAAGCAACGCATCAGTGGCAAATACTTGATTATACTCCACTTGATGGTTTGACGGTGAATATTTTGGGAAGCGCGCTCAAAAATGGCCTTATATTTAACTGACTTTAAACAGAGACACTAGAAACTGTTTGAACATCCAAACAAATGACACTCCATCTGTAATCATTAATACGGTTATTTCCATTTTCCCACTTTACCCTAAACAATTACCAGACGCACGAGTGGTCAGAAACAGTCCTCAGCTAAACGTGAGGCACGATGAGACGGAATCAGACACACGCTTCCCATCATGCACCGCCATCTGCATAATGAAGAGAACTTCAGCTGAAGTCACACTGGAAACGCCAACTCAAAGAAAAGCGTTTGAGGTGGTTAACAGCAATTAAATGAATAACGAGATGCTCTGAATGTCTGCTCATAGTTCTGAATAGTTCGTAGTTAAGTGCGGCCGCTTCAGTTTACAAGTTAATCAGCAAAATACACTCAAACCGGTCAGTTTTCAGACTGATGGAGGATATAGTATGTGCTGACAACTACATCGTTCAATAAAAACTATCAAAAAAGAGTGAAAATATATAATCATCCTCCTTCAGACAATATATTCAAAGTATGCATAACATAATCTGACCTTGATTATAGAGGAATCGACAGTGATTATCTTGATGTTCGCAGCATGAATCTGTTATGTAAATCTTCATCTTGATTCTCTGAAGTGTGTGTCGAGGGCTGTTGAAGCAGATGGAGATTCACAGCTTTATTCGGATCGCCGGCTCTCTGAAGGGTTTGTGAGGAGCCACATGTTTCATTTCACTTCTAACGAGTCGTTACGCTCAAGAGCTCATTACACAGCGCAGTTAAACTGAGAACAATCTCTGATCGTCTGCATCCGTGACAGTCAAACCGCACAGAAGTTTGAGTCTAAAACTGTCCTGCTTCTCATAAACCAGACCGACTCAATTTGGTGCATTTTAACTAGAGATTCTAATGTAGAAATGTCATAGAAATATCACTTTCTTCTGGTCAAAATATATTTTAGAGCATACATTTCAGGAATATCATTTTCACACTGAAAATATATTTTATTTTAACTTTAAAAAATCAAAATGTATTACACAATGTACTCGAGGAAAACGCAATCTTAAATCACATTTTGGGTAAATGCAGAATGTGTGTGTATTTTTAATATTGTTTGTACAATATAAATTGATGGAAAGTATGTTTTAAAAAGTCATAAATAGGAAATAAGCTTATCAAAAACAATTATTATTTTTAATAATTATAAATACTTATGTGAAATATTTTAACATTATTTTAGGGTAATATTTTTTGGCCATTTTGTGTATATTTTGAAATAAATGTCTAAAATCTATATCTGGATATGTATATATATATTTGAGTTCAAGTTGAGTTTGTTTGTTCTCCTCTCATTTGTTTGTGTGTTTCTCTGCAGAATCGCTGCCCAGTTCTGAGCAATTTTGACATTCACCATCAGTGACTCAATAGAGACAAAACCATGGAGATCTGAAACACTACAGAGCCGTTAAACACAAACATCAGCACTGAGAGATTCATGCTGACAACATACAGCAGAAACACAAACAAACCAGCTTTTATTCAGACACAACACCCTAACAACAATGCCCTAGCAACCACACACACAACACCCTAACAACGGTACACAACACCCTAACAACGGTACAACACACCCTAACAACGGTACACAACACACCCTAACAACGGTACACAACACACCCTAACAACTGTACACAACACACCCTAACAACTGTACACAACACCCTAACAACGGTACACAACACACCCTAACAACGGTACACAACACCCTAACAACGGTACACAACACCCTAACAACGGTACACAACACCCTAACAATGGTACACCACACCCTAACAACGGTACACCACACCCTAACAACGGTACACAACACCCTAACAACTGTACAACACACCCTAACAACTGCACACAACACCCTAACAACAATACACTAGCCACCCCATGCACACAACACCATAACAACCCCACACACAACACCCTAACAACCGCACGCAACAAACACACCCTAACAACGGTACACAACACCCTAACAACGGTACAACACACCCTAACAACGGTACAACACACCCTAACAACTGTACACAACACCCTAACAATGGTACATAACACCCTAACAACTGTACAACACACCCTAACAACGGTACACAACACCCTAACAACTGCACACAACACACTAACAACTGCACACAACACCCTAACAACTGCACACTAACAACCACAAACAATACCCTAGCAACCACACACACAACACCCTAACAACCACATATGACACCCTAGCAACTGCATAGCAACGTAACAGAGTTTGCATCACTCACATGTTGGATGTTTTAAATGTCAAATATATAGTGCGGTGTGGTAGTTAGTGTGTTAGTGATTTAGTGTATGGTAGTTAGTGTATGGTAGTTAGCGTACAGTAGTTAGTGTGTGGTAGTTAGTGTACGGTAGTTAGTGTGTGGTAGCTAGTGTACAGTAGTTAGCGTGTGGTAGTGTATGGTAGTTAGTGTACAGTAGTTAGTGTGTGGTAGTTAGTGTATGGTAGTTAGTGTACGGTAGTTAGTGTGTGGTAGCTAGTGTACAGTAGTTAGCGTGTGGTAGTGTATGGTAGCTAGTGTACAGCAGTTAGCGTGTGGTAGTTAGTGTATGGTAGTTAGTGTACGGTAGTTAGCGTACAGTAGTTACTGTGTGGTAGTTAGCGTGTGGTAGTTAGCGTGTGGTAGTTAGTGTATGGTAGTTATCGTGGTAGTTAGTGTATGGTAGTTACTGTGTGGTAGTTAGAATATGGTAGTTAGTGTGAGTGTTACTGGTTAAAGGTTGATTGTCTGATTTCTGGTCTAAGTGTTTCTGGTCTCAGCGTTCACTCACAGTGCTTCCATTAACTCCACAAACACCGATTACAGCCTCAGCTCGTCTCCGGCCGGCGATACGCTCACACACGCAAGACACTAATTAACCCAGAGCAGTTAATTGTGTAAGGAGATAATTGCATGTAAATGCTGTGGCTGAAGTGGCTTTTCAGTGGCTGTCAGGACTCAGCGGTCAGATGAGGAGGATTTAACACTGACGACATGAATTAATTCGAGTAAAACAGTCCATTCAGACTGACAGCAGCGCAGGAATGATTTACTGACGATACACACACCAGGAGAAATGATCAACAGATGAGACCTGACTTCTGATCTCTGAAGGTCAAAGGTCACGCAGGGTTAATAACTCTCTCCCTAAAGGTCCAAAACAACATTGCTAGTGAATCCCAAAAGCTTTTCTGCCAGTTTATATGAACACATGCGACTAAATCATTCCTGTTATAATCTATGAAATGTGACGTGAAGCTCCCGCTGCTCCTCTAGATCTTAAACATCATATTATATATTACTTCCACATCGACTCCCATCAGTGAATGTGACATATAAAGACTGAAAGAGTGTGACCGTTCACAGGAATATGAGATGTCGCTCGTCTCGGGGTCATGTGATGCGTGCGGTCACAGGAACATGACCTGTGGGATCCAGCGGCCGCAGTATCAGCTGTCAGTGTTTAACAGCTCCATCCTTTCAACACTATTTCAAAATAATTTCCTCACTTATTTGTAAGGTGACACCAGACGAGCGCGAGCCTGCGGCGCTTTACACAGCGTTCACACCGAACCCGAGACGACAGCAACACCGATGGAAGACGCTTTTGTTCCGCGGCGGCTTTAATGTGTCTTAATGGAGAGACGCGTTATGTGCAGAAACACCAGAGGACAGGCTTCGACAAACACAATCGCTTACTTCTCTTCATTCAGTCAACTGCTCGAGTGTGTTCTCTCGGGTGTTCTGGGTGGCTTCTCAGTGATCTTCTGAACCGCAGCTGTTTCTCAGATTCATCTTTCATTGTGTCTGTGGGTTTTTTCCGCTGTTTTCTGGTGAAAATGGTAGTAAAGCAGCATCTCGCTCTCCTCAACACACACATGATCTGAGGCGTTTGTTCAATCACACACACGCATGTGAGATGTAGAGATCTCAGTCTGGTGAGTGTGTTTCTGTGGTTATTGTGGATCTCAGAGCCGCGTCCCTTGCTCTTATCTTTAAACTGATAAGAGAAATATGTCATGTTAGCAGAGTCTCTGAATCAACACACACACTGCAGCGCCACCTACTGCTGACACACATGAACACGTGTGAGAAACACAATCAGAGCAGATCTACCCACAGCTTGTTCAACTCCACCTGCAAAATCTAACTATAGAATTACACAGCTCTTTATATAAAGTTGGATATATAAGCATGTCTCCAGCATACATGTATAGCAAATCTCACTAGACTGATTGTTTTTTATATATTAAGTCACATAGTCACAATACAATGAGTATTATGAAAATAGCTCTTGAGGTTTTATGATGGTAAAGTTAGGACTTTTTAAAGACCATTTTAAGACTAATCAAAGACAACTGAAGGTAACACAATACATCACAATGGTCTCTAAATGTAAATGTCTAGGCAAAACACAGTGAGATGTTTTAGCAACAGTTTGAAAATACAACTTCCAACAGATTTCCATTACATTTAAATCATTTTACAAAAAAAGCTAACTAGAATGAACTAGAACATGGAAATACCTTTTACTATATCTCGCACTGCACAAAAAACGCAGTTCTTCCTCAGTATTTTCGTCTTGTTTTCCAGTGCAAACATCTAAAGATTCTTGAATCAAGATGAGAAATTAATCAAAATGAAGTGAGTTTATGATCAGAACAAGAACAAATATCTGTCGATGGAGAATGAAAACTTGTTTTCCCTTTGAAATAAGTTAATTTTTCTGACTTCATCGACAGATATTTGTTCTTGTGTTAAAAATAAATTCACATAGTTTTGTTTAATTTCTCAGAAAACAAGACTTCATATCTTCATTTTTCATCTCCAGTAAGCGTATCTTGATTTAAGGATGTTTAGAAATTAGTACTGCAAAATAAGACAAAATACGGAGGAAGATATTAATGTTTTGCAGTGTGTGCAACATTTAATGCCACGACTTTATGAATTTAAGACTTTCTGATCTGATTTAAGAACTTTTTAATGTTGATTTAAAGGGATAGTTCACCCCAAAATGAAAGTTCTGTCATTAATTACTCACCCTCATGTCGTTCCAAACCCATAAGACCTTCGTTCATCTTCGAAACACAAATTAAGATATTTCTGATGAAATGCGAGAGCTCTCTGAGCCTCCATAGACAGCAATGCAACTGAAATGCTCCCAGACCCAGAAACATAGGAAGGACATCAGTAAAATAGTTCAATTTCAATTTTGTGAAGCTACGAGAATACTTTTTGTGTGCAAAGAAAACAAAAATAACAATTTATTTGACAATTCTTCTCCCTGAGTTACAGTCTTCTGCTATTTTGGAGAGTATCACGACGCATGTGTGTGCTTTCTCCAGAACGTAATCAACATAATCAGCATTGTTTACCTTTGTTTACGTTCTGGAGAAAGAGCGCGCATGCGTCGTGATTAGTGCAGTCAAATGATTAATCTCGATTAATCGCATCCAAAATAAAAGTTTTTGTTTACATAATATATGTGTGTGTACTGTGTATATTAATTATTTATATATATATAAATATACACACATGCATGCATATATTTCAGAAAAATATGTTATGTTTATATATTAAAAGTATTTATATATAATATAAATTATATGAATATAAATATATACATATAGATACATGTTAATATTTTCAAAATATATACTGTATGTGTCTGTATTTATATGTACATAATAAATATACACAGTACACACACACATATATTATATAAACAAAAACTTTTATTTTGGATGCGATTAATCGTTTGACAGCACTAGTCGTGATACTCTCCAAAATAGCGGAAGACTGTAACTCGAGGAGAAGAATTGTTGAATAAAGTTGTTATTTTTGTTTTCTTTGCGCACAAAATGTATTCTCGTAGTTTTACAAAATTACGGTTGAACCACTGACGTCACATGGACCATTTTAACGATGTTCTTACTACCTTTCTGGGCCTTGAACGTGGAAGTTACCTTGCTGTCTATGGAGGGTCAGAAAGCTCTCAGATCTCATCAAAAATATCTTAAGTTGTGTTCCAAAGATGAACGAAGGTCTTACAGGTTTGGAATGACATGAGGGTGAGTAATGTTAGAATTTTCATTTTTGGGTGAACTATCCCTTTAAATGTATTGTATGAAAGGGAATAAAGAAGGCCCCTTTTAAAATCACTGAAGTTGTCAATTATTTAAGTATAATTAATGAAGCTAACTGCACTATGATTCTCTTATTTACATTGTGTGTGCACTTTCTTGTGTTCAGGAGAGTATCACAATGCATGCATGTGGTGCTTCTGATGCAGGAGCCGGCGTTAATTGCGTTGCTGTCTATGCAGGGTCAGAAAGCTCTTTGATTTCATCACAAATATCTTAATTTGTGTTCCAAATAGATGAATGAAGATGAACGAAGGTCTTAGGGGTTTGGAATGACATGAGGGTGAGTAATTAATGACAGAATTTTCATTTTGGGGTGAACTAACCCTTCAAGACTTTGAAGCCCGCAGAAACCCTCTGTAAATTTGATTGACATGAGACATGTGAAAAGTTTCTGTTCACTGCTGGACGCTTCTCATCATGAGTGTGAGCGACGGCTGAAGCGTGCGTGTGTGTGTGTGAGAGAGTGTGTGTGTGTGTGTGTGTGAGAGAG
>NW_015539847.1:133211-137417 GCF_001515605.1 Sinocyclocheilus anshuiensis
GTGTGTGTGAGTGTGAGTGTGTGTGTGTGTGAGTGAGTGAGTGAGTGTGTGTTTGTGTGAGTGTGTGTGAGTGTGAGTGTGTGTGTGAGTGTGTGCGTGTGTGTGTGTGCGTGTGTGTGATCACGTGTGTTGCGTGTTACCTGCGGCGTGTGTCCCAGCAGGCTCCACAGCGCGTCTGTGATCACACTTCCTGTTCTGCTGAACTCCAGCAGCTCTGTTTCCTGTCGGTTGAGGGCGAGATGCTGGCAGCCCTGGAAGTCTCCGGCGATCTCCTGACCGCTGCTCATCTGCAGCACATCCCAGGTGCCCAAGAGCTCCAGCCGCTCCCGCACCGCCCGCATCTGCCCATACGACAGGTGACCTGCGCATCACAGAAGCTTGCTTATCGTAGGTCTTAACTTAAAATATGATACGTTAAATCATATTACGGAAGAAAATCTTAACTTGATTTGGGATTCTTATCCTAACTTACAAAATCGTATCTTATCTCTAGTTAGGAAATCTTAAATTGCATCAAGTTCGACAATCCACTCTCAGGCCTGTTACCAAGCAACCAACACCGTGCAAGCTGCTGATGAGGTAAACACAATGAATAAAAGAACGGCAAGGTTTTAATTTCAGTGCCACGGAAATTGAAACTTTGATAAGTTCTGTAGAAAAGGCAAAGCCGATACTATTTGGTAAGTTTTCAGCTTCGCGCACTCACGAAGACAAACCCAGGTGAAAACAAGTGCACTTCCATAATGTACTTAAAGCGAGCTATTTTCGGGCACTAATTTTGTACTTAATATACTAAAAACGATTCTTTAGTACTTCTTAAGATCATCTAAGTGCACTCAACTGTGCTATTTTGGGACACCGTGAATAAGAACTAAAATGCACTTTTAACACACTATCTCTATTTAACCTTGAACCCATCTTTCATACACTAGTACTCTCAAGTGTACTACAAGTGGTAACTAAATACATTTTTTAAATAGAGATAGTGTGTTAAAAGTGCATTTTAGTTCATATTCACGGTGTCCCAAAATAGCACAGTTGAGTGCACTTAGATGATCTTAAGAAGTACTAAAGAATCGTTTTTAGTATATTAAGTACAAAATTAGTGCGCAAAAATTGAGCACTTTAAGTACATTATGGAAGTGTACTTTTTTTAACCTGGGAAGACGGAGGGGGCAAAATGTGCCTTTCTACCATTAAACATCTCCGTTCTTCATTTTCAATTATTACTAAATGTAAAACCATTGTTGGACAGCACATATATATTGTATATATACTGTAAGCATTAGCTTTCAAATAATATTGAAGTTAGGACAGCTGTTGGGTTGCCCTAAAGCTAAGACAGTTTCAGGATTTTTGTAAGATAAAGACAGATAAGATGAGATTTTAAAGTTAGGATCTTTCTGTATGACGCCGCAGGTGAACCAGAGCAGAACCCCCGCCGAAGCGCCGTCTGTCTTTATCAGACGCACCGGAGATCCAGGACGGCGTGAAGGCATCGGAGAGCCAGGACATGTATCCCTCGCGCAGCGAGCACAGGAACGGCTCCACGTCTGCGCAGGACAGCAGCTGCTCCGTCTGCAGCAGATCCGCGCTCCGCACACAGTCCGCAGACAGGAACAGCACTCTGGGAATGAAGAGACTGGGCCGGAGGTTCAGCCCGCAGCGCTTCATATGGCTGTGCAGGTTGCTGGTTTTCTCCTGCAGACACAGACACCAGCAGACCCACATCATCTGCTGAAGACACTGATCACAAACACACTGAATGTGACGGAGGACCGGATCACATTCAGATTCAAAACGCTCAAATACTAAATAATAAGCATATCAGGGACAGTAAAGAACCATTTCAAAAAACACAAAACAACAATCAAAAAGCTGTAATTACTTTATACAGTATATTTGCAGTTTGTAAAAATGTAAACAAATCCGCTTAGAAAATGTAAAAAAAAATATGGTAAACATATTACAGCTTTATTTATCATATGTTCTCATATTGATTTTGTTTAATTGTTGTAATGTGTTTTTGTAAAGTTATGTGCTGGCTATTTGCATTGGTATGATTTACTATTTGTCATTGTGTGATTTTTGGTGAATTTTATAAAACCCATTTGGGTCAATTTGACCTGCAAACATTATAATAATTATTAATTATAATAATAGTGTTTTACGGTGGTCGAGAGAGCTCAACGCGCTGCAAATGAAAAAACACCTGCAAATTAAGAAAACATCTTCATCAGTTTGACGGCACATGTGCTGCAAATACTCACAAATACAAACACGCTGCGGAAACAGAAACGCTGGAGACATGCACAGACCACATCAGAAATGTTTAAAGGAACCGCAACAAGTGACAAACCTGGCTGGGACATGCTTAGCCTAAATAAGCTGACGAAGTACACAATTACTGGAACTGTGAAACATTATGTAAGCTGGCTACTTTTACAACTTTCCTTACAAAAATTAACCTTGGTTTTACTATTAAAATAAATAAATAGGCTAAATAAATAGCCTATAGGCCTATATATCATACATGTTTTTTATTATTATGTGACCACCCTGCATGGAGTTTGGATCACAAAAATATTTAATTCTTTGTATATATTTTGTTTTATATCCATGTATGTCTATTTCTATTTGCATGTGTATATAAGTTTAATTTAAACTAGATAAAAAAGTTTGTCAAGACAAACTTTAAGTTGGCTTGAGAAAGTCTGACCAGAAAGTTTGAAAAAGTTTTAAAAGCTAGAAGTTTGAAGTTTTTCAGTTTGAAGTAGTTTTAAGGGTTAAAGTTGATAGACAGACAGATAGAGTATTCTGGGTGGTTGCTAGGGCGTTGCTACGACGGTTGCTATGTAGTTGCTAGGGCAAGGTTTCCGCAGGGTCTTAAAAAGTCTTAAATTGTACAAGAAAGTCTTAATTATGATTTCAAGGGGTCTTAAATTTGGGGACAGAAAGACCAGAATGGCGATATGACTGAATGTGACGATTAAACTTCAAAAGGCTAATGTTATGATTTAATTAAATAAACAGGAGCGCTGCAGGTTCAGAGTCGGTGCTGCTGCTCTGTGTTCAGCAGTTACCGGGGAAACAGTGATATTTCTACCAAACGCTGCACCTGCTGGCAGAGAATTAATGAGCATTTCCAATAAAACCGTTGTTTTGTTCAGAGTTCAGGCCAATGCGAAAATCCACCCATGTTTTACTCTGCAAACTTAAATTTGGGGACAGAAAGACCAGAATGGCGATATGACTGAATGTGACGATTAAACTTCAAAAGGCTAATGTTATGATTTAATTAAATAAACAGGAGCGCTGCAGGTTCAGAGTCGGTGCTGCTGCTCTGTGTTCAGCAGTTACCGGGGAAACAGTGATATTTCTACCAAACGCTGCACCTGCTGGCAGAGAATTAATGAGCATTTCCAATAAAACCGTTGTTTTGTTCAGAGTTCAGGCCAATGCGAAAATCCACCCATGTTTTACTCTGCAAACACACAGAGCTGTAAATGTGAACTGGTGATCGGTAAGAAGACAATGCATTATAAAAATCTAAACATAGGGCTGTGCGATATGTATGGTCTGCGATAATATCGTAATTGTTGTTTTAATGATGTGCGATTTGATATTATCAAGTATATCGCGAAAACCAAACACAAAACACACCTCCAGAGTGCGCGCACACATTACATGACGAAGTCTAGCAGGTTAGACTAGTGCGCATGCGCGTTTAGAGTGCGTTCTTTCACTGCTTGAATCAGTCTATTAAAATGCATTTAGAATTATCATATAATATAAGATATGGGGCAGAAAATTTCTATATTTATATCACTTAATATAGTTAATATCACACGAAGAGTGACGTTTTTTTTCTCCAAAAGTCAGCATGATTACAAATGTGATATTGATTTTTTACAACAGTTCGATAAACAAGAAGTTAATATTAAGAGACTTACGTTTTAGACGCCATATTTCCTGATTTTGCTGTATTTCTCCAACATTTCAATCAAAGCCACAGCACTGTTCTGCATCTCTGAGCAACACGACGGTGTTTCGTTCCTGAATGAATCACTCGTTTAAATGATTCGGTTCAGTCACAATGAGTCACTTATTAACAGTGACTTGCTGCCACCTACTGGCGGTTTTAATATCACATTTAAGGTACCTTTTCATTTTTTAAATAATTTCAAACATCAGTTTTCAATGTTT
>NW_015539847.1:138708-139989 GCF_001515605.1 Sinocyclocheilus anshuiensis
GAAGAGTGCCGTTTTTTCTTCAAAAGTCAGCATGATTACAAATGTGATATTGATTTTTTACAACAGTTCAATAAACAAGAAGTTAATATTAAGAGACTTACGTTTTAGACGCCATATTTCCTGATTTTGCTGTATTTCTCCAACATTTCAATCAAAGCCACAGCACTGTTCTGCATCTCTGAGCAACACGACGGTGTTTCGTTCCTGAATGAATCACTCGTTTAAATGATTCGGTTCAGTCACAATGAGTCACTTATTAACAGTGACTTGCTGCCACCTACTGGCGGTTTTAATATCACATTTAAGGTACCTTTTCATTTTTTAAATAATTTCAAACATCAGTTTTCAATGTTTTATGTTTAAAATGTCAAAACATTATTTATGCATTTGTAACTGCAGGTTAAAGTATTTAATGTCCCTCAGAGCTGCATTAAACAGTGTAAACGCATCTAGATGCCTCTTCAGACGCAGCTTCTGTGTTTCCTCTGCACTGCAAAAATACATTTTGTTGATGCTGATTTCATTTGCTTGCTAACAGCCCAGATGAAGAATTTAACTCAAAAGATGGTGCACACTTTTAGAAAAAATGGCTTAAAGGTAAAAATGCCCATAAAACTTGTTGGAAATTATTAATTTCTATCACTGCTGTGAACTGACCACACAGAATATGAAGAACATCAAAACTTTAGGAGTCAGCTGTCTTCGGCACTCCTTAAGATATCAGCACAATAACACACTCAGCACAATATCACCTAATTATCGTTAAAATCCCAGAATATTATCGAGGTATCATTTTTTGTCAATATCGCACACCCCTAATTTATATTATTTAATTGATATGATCATTTATTGATAATAATTGTTTAAATTAATATAATAATTAATACTTTTGACTCATCCATTTTCTTAACAATGGTTTAAAGGCTGGAAAGGCTAAAAATGGTTTTATCATTTTAAAGGTAGATAGATAGATAGCATTAATGCTTAATTAAAATAAACAAACAAACAAACAAAAAACATGGTTACTACACTTTTTCTATAATAAAACCATGGTTAATTTTTGTAAGCATTGTTGGGGTCCCCAGTTGTGTTCTGTGCTACTTGCAGCTGTTTCTGTGTTTGGTTGTTGTGAGTATTTTCAGCACATGTGCAGTCAGACTGATTCATTTGCTGGTGCTTTTTCTATTTGCATGTGTTTTCTTAAGTTGCAGTGCATTGAGCTCTCTCGACCACCATAGCATATGGATCCCACAACAATAAAAAAACAAAAACGTATTGACG
>NW_015539847.1:140006-147777 GCF_001515605.1 Sinocyclocheilus anshuiensis
CTGCTCGATGGAGACGCTGGTGAAGTTCTGCTGCTCCGCTCTGACCTGAGCCTCACTCGCGACCGAAACAGAGCCGCTCCACGTCTTCAGATCGATGCAGAACACTCCGTGACCTGGAGACACACACACACACACACACGTTTGTTTCTGTGAATTGTGGGAACTTTCCATAGACTTCTATTACTTTTATACTGACCAAACAATAGTTTCTATCCCCTAACCCTAAACCTGCCCCTTACAGAAAACCTGTTTTTTTTTAATGATTTTTTTTTTCACTTTCAGAGAAACATCATTTACTATTTTTAACCCCCCCCCCACCGTCAAAAATGTCAGGTTTTACTATCCTTGTGTATTTGCATGTGTTTTCTTAAGTTGCAGTGCATTGAGCTCTCTCGACCACCATAGCATATGGATCCCACAACAATAAAAAAACAAAAACGTATTGTCGCCGTGTTTAATTGATAGATGATATTATTTGAGATTTGAGTGATATTTAGAATCTGCTCACTGTAATGGCCTGAAGAGCGTCGGGCAGCTGCTCGATGGAGACGCTGGTGAAGTTCTGCTGCTCCGCTCTGACCTGAGCCTCACTCGCGACCGAAACAGAGCCGCTCCACGTCTTCAGATCGATGCAGAACACTCCGTGACCTGGAGACACACACACACACACACACGTTTGTTTCTGTGAATTGTGGGAACTTTCCATAGACTTCTATTACTGTTATACTGACCAAACGATATTTTCTATCCCCTAACCCTAAACCTAACCCTTACAGAAAACCAGAAAACCTTGCATTCTTACACTTTCACATAAACATCATTTACTATTTTTAATCATTTTTTTCCCTCGTGGGGACCGCAGGCCGGTCCTCACAATGTCAAAAATTTCAGGTTTTACTATCCTTGTGGGGACATTTGGTCACACAACACAGTATCAGTTTGAACACTGGACATTATGTGTTTCACATGTTTTTGTGCATACGGTAAAAGTCAGTTGGGTTTAATGTTGTTTTTTATCCATTTGACTGTCACTGAATACAAAAAAAAACAGACCATTTCCAAAGTATCTTTTCTGTTTTAGCAGAAGAAGGTCAGACAGGTTTGGACCTGCATGAGGAACAGGAAATGATGACAGAACGAGCATTTCAGGTCACTTCAGGAGTGATTCTGCAGATTAATAGGGCTGCACTATACTGCATAACTGCAACTGTTCAGATTTACAAATTAAAATGCAACATAAAAAAAGAACTGCACAATTTAGCTAAATATTTGGGATTACATACACACGCACATGCACACTCACACACACTCTCACACATACACACACACACACTCAAACACATACTCACACACACACACACACACACAAACACACTCAAACACACACTCACACACACACACAAATAAAGTGTACTTGATTGCGCTAAAAAATACTTAAATACAAGCAAGTACATTTGTAGTACATTTTTATTTTTTGTCCTAATTAAAATTATAAAAGTTATACACTATAAATACACTTATTAAAAGTATACTTTAGTAGTACTTCAGTGCAATTGCAAAAGTATACTAGATACCACTGATATTTAAATTGATTTTTAGTGCATTGAAATAAAATATACTACCGCAAAAATATAGGACTTTTATTAATGTATTTCTTAAAAGTGTGTTTTGAATGATATAAAAATTAGTTCAATGTTAGCACACTTTTATACAGTTATCCAAAGTTTAAATTAAATTAAATTTATTTTATTTAAAATATATTAGTAATGTAATAATTATAAGTACATTTTCCCAACTGTGCTAAATACACTTAATATAAATACACTAATTAGCACTAACATTTAAACTGATTTTAAGTGCAGTCAGATAAAGTACCAGAAGTGTTTTATAACTGCATTACTTAAAAGTCTGCTACGATCGCTTTACATAACATTATAGCAGTTTTTATATATACCATCACTAAGTTCTATTTGGATTTTCATGAAAAATACAGTAGAAATGTACTACTTAAGTGAAACCCTACAGGTTACTGTGCTTAGACTAGTGTAAATGCACTTATAGCACATGTTTGGATTAATCCTTCATATGTGTTTAGATGTCTACCAAAACTCACAATTTAACAGTAAGCATACTTTTAGCATAAAGTACTTGAAGTGCTATATTTTTAATGTGGAAAAAGTGCTACTAATGACATAGTAATAGTGTACTCGGCTGTACTATTTAAAGACACCATAAACATGTAGTTAAGTATACAACACATTTGAAATGAATTACTTAATCTATAAAAATATGTGGTAAATACATTATAAATACATTGTATATATTCATAATATATTATTTTTATATTTTAAATAATTAATAAGTGTATTTTCCATGTATGATAAGTATATTTGTGTATGAAAGATGGTTTCAATTGTACTGCAAGTGGTAAGTAAATAAATTTTAAATAGAGAAATTATGTTAAAAGCACATTTTAGTTCATGTTCACGGTGTCCCAAAATAGCACAGTTGAGTACACTTAGATGATCTTAAGTTTATCTTAAGAAGTACTAAAGAATCATTTTTAGTAGATTAAGTACAAAATGAGTGCTTTCAGCAGCTTATGGAAGTGTAGTGAACTAAAGTGTGTGTTGACTGGGTGATCTGTGACAGTGTGTTAGAGCGTCAGACGGCGACGCACCTGTGAGCAGCAGCAGGTGGATCTCGTCGGACTTTTATTAATGTATTTCTTAAAAGTGTGTTTTGAATGATATAAAAATTAGTTCAATGTTAGCACACTTTTATACAGTTATCCAAAGTTTAAATTAAATTAAATTTATTTTATTTAAAATATATTAGTAATGTAATAATTATAAGTACATTTTCCCAACTGTGCTAAATACACTTAATATAAATACACTAATTAGCACTAACATTTAAACTGATTTTAAGTGCAGTCAGATAAAGTACCAGAAGTGTTTTATAACTGCATTACTTAAAAGTCTGCTACGATCGCTTTACATAACATTATAGCAGTTTTTATATATACCATCACTAAGTTCTATTTGGATTTTCATGAAAAATACAGTAGAAATGTACTACTTAAGTGAAACCCTACAGGTTACTGTGCTTAGACTAGTGTAAATGCACTTATAGCACATGTTTGGATTAATCCTTCATATGTGTTTAGATGTCTACCAAAACTCACAATTTAACAGTAAGCATACTTTTAGCATAAAGTACTTGAAGTGCTATATTTTTAATGTGGAAAAAGTGCTACTACTGACATAGTAATAGTGTACTTGATTGTACTATTTAAAGACACCATAAGCATGTAGTTAAGTATATCATATAAAGGGAATGTTAACATAATTACAATAAATTTGAAATGAATGATTTAATCTATAAAAATATGTGGGCAATACATTATAAATAAATTGTGTATATATTCATTATATATTATTCTTATATTTCAAATAATTAAGAAGTGTATTTTCAATGAATGATGAGTATATTTAAAAGTGTATGAAAGATGGTTTCAATTATACTGCAAGTGTTAACTAAATGTATTATTTTTTTTTACAGAGAATGTACAGTTGAATTTTAGTTCATATTCATGGTGTCCCAAAATAGCACAGTTGAGTACACTTAGATGATCTTAAGTTTATCTTAAGAAGTACTAAAGAATCATTTTTAGTAGATTAAGTACAAAATGAGTGCTTTCAGCAGCTAAAAAGTGCTACTAATGACATAGTAATAGTGTACTCGGCTGTACTATTTAAAGACACCATAAACATGTAGTTAAGTATACAACACATTTGAAATGAATTACTTAATCTATAAAAATATGTGGTAAATACATTATAAATACATTGTATATATTCATAATATATTATTTTTATATTTTAAATAATTAATAAGTGTATTTTCCATGTATGATAAGTATATTTGTGTATGAAAGATGGTTTCAATTGTACTGCAAGTGGTAAGTAAATAAATTTTAAATAGAGAAATTATGTTAAAAGCACATTTTAGTTCATGTTCACGGTGTCCCAAAATAGCACAGTTGAGTACACTTAGATGATCTTAAGTTTATCTTAAGAAGTACTAAAGAATCATTTTTAGTAGATTAAGTACAAAATGAGTGCTTTCAGCAGCTTATGGAAGTGTAGTGAACTAAAGTGTGTGTTGACTGGGTGATCTGTGACAGTGTGTTAGAGCGTCAGACGGCGACGCACCTGTGAGCAGCAGCAGGTGGATCTCGTCTCTGTCGCTCTGACTCTGGTTTGGGACACGCAGCTTATAAAACACGTCCTGCTGTTTCAGGCCGCTGACTCTCCTGTGCGGATCGATATCATGGACAGAGCGTTTGAGCCGTCTGGAGCTCGCTTAGACTCTAATGTTAACCTGTCAAAACAGCCCTGTTGCTCAACACACTGCAGGAGAGGGGCGGAGCCTGACAGCTGTGATTGACAGGGCACTTTAAAC
The DNA here is from genome assembly GCF_001515605.1 of Sinocyclocheilus anshuiensis. Taxonomy (NCBI): domain Eukaryota; kingdom Metazoa; phylum Chordata; class Actinopteri; order Cypriniformes; family Cyprinidae; genus Sinocyclocheilus; species Sinocyclocheilus anshuiensis. The sequence continues at coordinate 144,474 of NW_015539847.1, forward strand.
ATCTCCATTTGAACAAAGAAAACAATCCAGTAACATAGATTACAAAATACATAGAAACTACAGTACAAACAGTAATATTGTGAAATATGTGACTCTGGAGCACAAAACCAGTCATAAGGGTCAATTTTTTAAAATTGAGATTTATACATCATCTGAAAGCTGAATAAATAAGCTTTGTTATGATAAGACAATATTTGGCCGAGATACAACTATTTGAAAATCTGGAATCTGAGGGTGATGTATGGATGATCTGAGGGTTTTGATATATTTACGGTAGGAAACTTACAAAATATCTTCATGGAACATGATCTTTACGTAATATCCTAATGATTTTTGGCATAAAAGAAAAATGGATAATTTTGACCCATACAATGTATTGTTGGCTATTGCTACAAATATACCCCAGCGACTTAACACTGCTTTTGTGCTGCAGGGTTACATATTATTACAATTTAAAATAGCTCTTTTCTATGTGAAATATATATATACACAGGTTGGATCCTCACCGGACGTGTTGCAGAAACTCATTGGAAGCGGTCCGAGTCCGGTTCTGTCGGCTCTGGGGAGATAGGCTGATGTTACCGGGTCTCTTGGGCCCCGAGGGAACTAAGAACTGAACCATCTGGAACATTCTTCTCTCTAATATCTGAATATGACGAGAAACACACACACATGAGAATCAGAAAACACTGATCATCCGCTCCAAACACAGAACTGGGCTTGTGCGAACGCTTCTTGAGACACACGTCTTCTCCAGACGGCTGACCTTCAGCACAGATCAGATGGAGCCCATGCTCAAGCCAGGGTTATCCACTGCTAGTGTTAGTTAGGGTTAGGTGCGATACTGACCGTGTGCTGGTGATTCTCACCGACTCTGATGAAGATCTAAATATGAAGAGCAGCAGTGAAACTCAATCCAGGAACACTTTCACAATCTCTGCTCCTCAGACTCGCTGTAAACAAGCGACACGTGGAGCGTCCCGTGACGTCACGCACAGTGTCGCCAACTGCTTTCAATTGAGAGTAGCTTGATGTCACTAGATGACGTCACGATGGCTAATTCACGGATCTGTATAAAGATGAATGCAGATCAGTGGGCAAGATGAGAACTTAGATAAGGTTTATCCAAGAAGTTGCTATAGTTGTCCCTAAACTTTTGAAAAAAAGTCTCAAAGGGGTGGGGAAGTCGCTAAATCTAGCTACAAAGTAACTAAATTGGCCACACACGCACACACACACACACACACACACACACATTAACACCGCGACATGAATCATGTTCATGTTTGACTCGCAGATCTTCCTCTGGAGCTCAAACACATTATAATGTGATGTTATTGAAGCCGTCGGTGCTCAATAACACAGAAATGAATGTTTCTGCAGACTTTTGTTCACACAAACACAAACACAAACACACACACAAACACACACACACACACACACACACACACACACACACACACACACGATACACCTGTAAAGTCTGATGTGATGTTTCTGAAAGAGTCTCTTCTGCTCACAAAGGCTGCATTTATTTGATCAAAAATGCAGTAAAAACAGTGAAATGTTATTAGAATGTAAAACAGCTGTTTTCTATGTGAATATCTGTTAAACTAATATATTTCTGTGATGCGCAGCTGTATTTTCAGCATCATTACTCCAGTCTTCAGTGTCACATGATCTTCAGAAATCATTCTAATATGCTGATTTGCTGCTCAACAAACATTTCTGATTATTATCAATGTTGAAAACAGTTGTGCTGCACAATATTTTTGTGGAAACTGTGATGCATTTTATTTTTCAGGATTCACAAATGAATAGAAAGTTCAGAAGAACAGCATTTATTTGAAATAGAAGTCTTCTGTAACATTATAAATGTATTTACTGTCACTTTTGATCAGTTTAATGCATCCTTGATCAATAAAAGTGGTCATTTCTACCCTAAAATTAAAAAAATTATCTGAAACGTATGAACTCTAGTGTATAGAGTATTGTTCATGAAATAATGAACATTACGGAGTGTGTGATGAATTATAATGAATGGCGTCATAAGTAAAACTATGATTATGAAGCAGCTATGATCATCTAATAAATCATGAAAACATTCACAGGTGTGGCAGAATATTGTCCTCATCTGAAGAACAATGAAGAAATCATTAATATTGTTTTAAAATTGTCCTTAATTAGCGATAATTCCGAACAATCAAGGTAATAATTAGAAAGAGGCTATCTAAATGACTGGATTGTGTGTTGAGTTGTTCTGTGTGTGTGTGTGTGTGTGTGTGTGTGTGTGTGAGAGAGAGTGTGTGTGTGTGAGTGTGTGTGTGTGTGTGTGTGTGTGTGTGTGTGTTTTACTCTCTGTGTTGCTGTCCAGCATCTTCAGTCACAGCTGAGTGTTTGAGCTTCATTCACAGACAAGGCAGTGATTGTGCTCGTCACCAGACTGATGTATTTCTGTTTCTCTCTGAAGTCCTGCATATCAGCTCTGCTCGGGAGTAATGTGTCTGTCCTGCAGGCCGAGGCTCGCTCCATTACTCTGAGCCAGCGCTCCACGAGTTTAGCCACTGTTCCGCAGGCTCCTCTCAGTAATGAATTTGATAAATGTATTAATTATGAATCGGGCGATCAGATGGTCGTGTGGTTCCTGGAGCTGTAATGAAGCGCAGGGGGTTCTGATGGCCAGAGCCTCGATCGAATCAAACGCAGGACACTCCTCGAGAAAGATCCAAACTGAGCACCTGACGCTCGTGATGTTCTGCTTTCACTGAGAGTGAGCTATGAGCTAAACCTGCTCAGGACTGAATCCTGGTGATGAAGATGAAGGTGATGAAGGTCAGAGGACACATTTACTGACTCCTTTCAGCTTCAGACTGTATGTCAAGCGTCTCACACCAAACGCTGAAAGGAATAATATTCAAACACTTCCAGCATTAAAAATTGTCATTTTTGGTAAGAAATCCTCAACGCATCAGAAGTGAATCACTGCGGCTGAATGAAACACGGCCTCCATCTGCTGGACTGATGCTACAGTCACAAACACTCTTCTGGCTTTGACTAATGCATGAAAATATGTCAAGTCAAGTCACCTCTATTTCTACAGCGCTTTGTACAGTACTGATTGTGTCAAAGCAGCTTTACTACGGTGACCGAGAAGTGCAAATCAGATCACAATTCTGAAAACAAAATAACAAATTACAAACGCAAATGCAAGTCTAAAAACCAAAATAATTCAGAAAGCACAACAACAATTCAGAAAACATTATAACAAGTCAGAAAACACAATGACAAATCCGAAAACAAATGA
>NW_015539847.1:150251-152755 GCF_001515605.1 Sinocyclocheilus anshuiensis
GCCCATGCATACATTATTCTCACTCACTCACTCACTCACTCACTCACTCACTCACTCAGACACACACTCACTCACTCACACTCACACTCACACTCACTCACTCACCACACACTCACTCACATATACAATCTCACACACACACACTCACATATATACAATCACACACACACTCACTCACACACACACACACACATATATACAATCTCACACACACACAATGTATTGAGTTTGTAGCTTAATTCACTGTATTTGAAATAGTTTGAGCTGCAGTTCAGTTCAATAGGAAATCAGTCGAAAGCATCCAGTCTCTCAGAGCATTGAAGTCAATGTTACATTTATCAGAATATATTGTGCTGTTGATTTCCCTCCAAAGTGATGTCACTTCCTGGAGGATGATGGTTTGGTTTGATACTGAGGACAGAAACAACTTTCAATCAGTGATATATAATGAAAATGTTTGTCTACGAAATACCATTCCAGCTTTTCTAAAATACATTTTGATATATCAAACTCATTAATTTAGACATAAAACAAACACAAAGACTCTCAGCTGACTGAAAATGTATTTAATAACAGAAATAAAACATCATCTGATGTACGAGCTGATGCTCCATTCATTAAACGTTAGCTAAACGTTCTACAGAAATAAACACAAACAAGCATTCTCCAAACAGTTTCTGTTTATGCTGTTTTCCTAATGTTTCATTTGTAAATCGTTAATAAACGCAGCAGAATGTGGCTGTGAATAATTCAGTTTGATTATGTCTTTGTTTTACATCATTAAAGACTGCAGTTAAAGTGCACTATTCTCTCATCAGGGAGAAAAACTCATTCTATTCAAGTGTTCACAGCAAAACAACTTTTAAACATGTTTCAAACACTGTGACAGTGTCCTTCATTCACTTTCCTCTGGAGGACAGAAACTGTAAACGTCACAGCGTTCGCCTTCAGAAACGTCCACGACACTTCAGCAGAACTAAAACAGACCGTCGTCCAGAGAGAAACTACTATTCAAGAATCTCAAGTTCAGTTGAGAATGAAAAACTAAATAAGCATAACTCTGAAAGAGCTAAAAGCCCCGGTGAGCGTCGAGCGGATTTTATGTTGACCCGAGTGACTGTAACAGCTCATGAAAAACACGATAAAACAAAGCAGGCTAAAATCAGAAGAATTACAGGTGAAAACCACTCAGATGATGATGATTCCAGTGGCTTAGAAGGACAGGACGGTCCTGCTGATGATGTCCACACACTCTCTGACCTCATCCTCCTTTATAATGAGGGGCGGGGCTAGTCTGATGATGTCACCGTGAGTGGGCTTGGCCAACAGACCGTTGTCACGGAGACGGAGACACACCCTCCAGGCATCATAGTCTGTGTGACATCAGAGGATTAGAAACGGATTATCACACACACACACACACACACACACACACACACACACACACGCACACACACACAAACACAATATATATATTTTTTTTTTTTTAATAAAACATGTCTTCTACTTTTTTTTTTTTATTACAACAAGTCTGCATGTTCAATAAAGATCTTCCTCTTATTTTCCAATAATAATTTATGTGATTGTGATTCTGTAGAAAATCAACAACAGTGAATGACATCTCTCTGTCTCTCTCTCCTGCATCATCAATAGCACACATGATGCAAGTCACTTATGGGGTCCCAGAGCAAGACCCTTGATTCGCTGCAGTGGTTCTGAGCGCGCACACACACACACACACACACACACACACACACACACACACACACACACACACACACACATCAGATCAGATCAGATCAGATCATTCACCTGCACAAAAACACGGATCTCCACTATTAACATACAGTGATCACAATGATCTATTCAAACCGGCACTCTTTACTGATTCTTAAAAAATCTCTCACGGATCCGTGTGAACTCTGATATCAGGATGTAAAGATCCTTCAAATCCTGGTCAAGTGTTAGTGAGACATTTCCACATCAGAGAAACGGATTTCTAGTGTAAGAATCCTAAATAAATGAATAAGCTGCTGCTATTAAACCAATAGTTCACCAGAAAATTAAAAAAAGTGCTGAAAATGTGTTCACCCTCAGATCATCTGAGATCAGGATGAGTTTGTCTCTTCATCAGGTTTGTAGAAATGTAGCATTGCATCAGTGTCTCAGCAATGGATGCTCTGCAGTGAATGGGTGCCGTCAGAATGAGAGTCCAAACAGCTGATAAAAACATCACAATAATCCACAAGTAATCCACAGCACTCCAGTCCATCAGTTAACATCTGGAGAAGACAAAAGCTGAAACTAATCCAGCATTAAGACGTTTTTAACCAATAACAGAGTCCATAATCCATAATAACGCTTCCTCCAGTGAAAAAGTGTTCTGGTGTGAATCAGGAGAGAAATCTGCACAGATCACAGATCGTCTAAACAGCTCTAAACACATATGTGGCTGGATTTTGATGTGAGAGACAACAGCAGATGCACTTTTTCACTGGAGGAAG
>NW_015539847.1:153537-154763 GCF_001515605.1 Sinocyclocheilus anshuiensis
GCATCCATTGCTGAGACACTGATGCAATGCTACATTTCTACAAACCTGATGAAGAAACAAACTCATCTTACTGAACTGAGGATGAGCACATTTTAATTTTTGGGTGAACTACTTCAATGCACAGCAGTCTAATGGCTGGAAACAATCAGTCAAAAGAACTGAAAACCTGCCGATTGGCACAATAAATTACTTCTGAATATCTCTCTCTCATTCTTGTGTAACTGTGTGCCTCTGTTTTCCTACTGTTTTTTCTACTTTAAAGCATATATTTGTCATTAACTGTGTAAAATGAAACAATTGTCAGGTTACAGGAGCTAACACACCTGCTTCTCTATTAAAATACACTCAAAATCCTGATGTCGTAAATAAGAGTGAAAAATTTAAATGCATGTTTGTGACCAGCTGAAACCTGATCTTCGACTCTTTCTGCTGCCAGCTGATGTTTTCCACCCAAATAAAGACCTGCACGCGCCCACACTCCTCAGATCACCTGTGTTTGATCTTCAGCTCAGTGACTGTGCTGTTTAACCGGGCGAGCAAGAGCTTCTGACGGTGATGCAGTGTTTTTTTTTTTGTTTTTTTTATGTTTTATTTGTTAGGGACAGATACAATAAACATAGATGAAAATGTAAAAACAATCATCCCATGCCTGTACCATAGTGCTTGTAGCCGAAGCTAATTTGCAACACTTGTCCCTAGGAGGGCTTTTATAAATTACAATTACAATAAACAAGAAGTACACAAATTTATAATATAAATACACTAAACATGACTACAGGTTTGTTGATGTATCAACCAAGATTTCGTGGCTTTCTTAAAATGATTATAATTTACAGTATATTTTAAATAGTCAGGCAATGAATTCCAAAATTTTACACCTTTCACTGAGATAATTTCACTGATATGCATGTGAACCTGTAGACTGGTTTGAATGGATGGTGGTTTTGTGGTGGATCTGGTTCTGACCTTTGGTCTCTTTGATGATGATGGCGTTCAGGAGGCCTTTCCCGCGGACGCCGCTCACGATCTCCAGCGGAAGCTTGCTGAGCTCAGCGCGGAGAACCTGACCCATCAGATCCGCATTCTGAGCCAGACGCTCCTCCTCCAGAACCTGAGGAGATCCAGAGCATGAACAGTGTTCACACACACACACTCACACACTCACACTCTCACACACTCACTCTCACACACACACACACACACACACACACACACACACACACACT
>NW_015539847.1:154978-155875 GCF_001515605.1 Sinocyclocheilus anshuiensis
ACACCCACGCACACACACACGCATACACACGCACACACACGCACACACGCACTCACACGCACTCACACACACTCACACTCACACACACAGACACACACAGACACCCTCTCTCACACACACAGACACACTCTCACACACACAGACACACTCTCACACACACAGACACATATACGATAATACACACACTCTCTCTCTCTCACACACACATACTCTCGCTCTCTCTCTCTCTCACACTCTCTCTCTCTCTCTCACATACACACATACACACACACCTCCAGAGCAGCGATGGCGACGCGGCAGGCCAGAGGGTTTCCTCCATACGTGGATCCGTGTTCTCCAGGTTTAATGGTCAGCATCACCTCATCATCACACAGAACAGCAGAGACCTGAGACACACACAGATCATCAGTAAACATGTGTGTGTTCTTCAGTCAACAGTGTGTGTGTGTGTGTGTGTGAGTGTGTGTGTGAGAGACTCACAGGATATACTCCTCCTGACAGCGCTTTACCCAGAATCACCATATCCGGCCTCACCGCCTCGTGGTCCACAGCCAGACGCCGTCCAGTACGGGCCAGACCGGTCTGCACCTCATCAGCAATGAACAGAACCTGCAGCACATGCACGCACGCACGCACACACACAGTCAGTGTTTGTCTGATTAACACACACATGAGAGCAAATGGCTGATGTGTGTGTGTGTGTGTGTGAGTGTGTACTCACATTGTGTTTGGTACAAAGCTCACGGACTTTCGTGAGGTAACCAGGATCAGGAACGACTACACCTGCTTCACCTTGGATGGGCTCCACCATGAACGCTGCCACGTTTGGATCCTGCAGCGCTTTCTGCACACACACACACACACACACACACACACACACACACACACACACGCACA
>NW_015539847.1:155885-161599 GCF_001515605.1 Sinocyclocheilus anshuiensis
TTATATATAAATACACACACATACAGTATATATTTTGAAAATATTTACATGTATATGCATTTATATATTTATATTCTTATATTTTATATTATATATAAATACATTTAATATATAAACATAATATATATTTCTTAGATATTTACATGCATGTTTGTATTTATATATACATAATTAATGTACACAGTACACACACATATTATTTACATTTACATTTAATAATTTAGCAGATGCTTTTATCCAAAGCGACTTACAAATGAGGAGAACAATAGAAGCAATCAGACGAACGAGAGAACAACAGTACACAAGTCTCAGTTAGTCTAGCACAGCACACATAGCTAGGGTTTTTATTTTTTTAATAGAATGGAATAGAATAGAACAGAATAGAATAGGTAAGTGCTAGTATTAGTTGGTCAGGTGCTGGCAAAAAAGATGTGTCTTTAGTTGTTTTTTGAAAATTGCTAAAGACTCAGCTGCTGGGATTCAGATCGGCAGGTCGTTCCAGCAGCTGGGAACAGTCCAGGAAAAGGTCCGTGAGAGTGATTTTGAGCCTCTTTGAGATGAACCACGAGGCGTCGTTCACTTGCAGAACACAAGCTTCTGGAGGCGCACAAGTCTGAACTAGCGAGTTTAGGTGTATTGGTGCAGCGCCAGTGGTGGTCTTGTAGGCAAGCATCAGTACCTTGAATTTGATGCGAGTGGCTATCGGTAGCCAGTGTAACCTGATGAAGAGAGGTGTGATGTGAGCTTTCTTCGGCTCGTTCAAGAGCACTCTCGCTGCTGCATTCTGGATCATTCTGGATCAGTTGCAGAGGCTTGTTAGTACATGTGGGAAGGCCCGCCAAGAGAGCTTGAATTTGATGCGAGTGGCTATCGGTAGCCAGTGTAACCTGATGAAGAGAGGTGTGATGTGAGCTTTCTTCGGCTCGTTCAAGAGCACTCTCGCTGCTGCATTCTGGATCATTCTGGATCAGTTGCAGAGGCTTGTTAGTACATGTGGGAAGGCCCGCCAAGAGAGCATTACAATAGTCCAGTCTGGAGAGAACAAGAGCTTGGACAAGGAGTTGTGCAGCTTGCTCTGACAGGAAGGGTCTAATCTTCCAAATGTTGTATAAGGCAAATCTGCAGGACCGGGCCGTTGTAGCAGTATGGTCTGTGAAGATTAACTGATCATCCATCACAACTCCAAGGTTCCTGGCTGTCCTGGAAGGAGTTATGTTGACGAACCCAGCTGTATAGAGCAGTTGTGATGAAACGATGGGTTTGATGGAACCACAAGCAGTTCTGTCTTAGCAAGGTTGAGATGAAGGTGATGATCCTTCATCCAGCTAGAAATGTCTCTCAGCAATACGAGCAGCTACCGTCGGATCATCTGGTTGGAATGAGAAGTAGAGTTGAGTGTCATCAGCATAGCAGTGATAAGAAAAGCCATGCTTCTGAATGACAGATCCTAATGACGACATGTAGATGGAGAAGAGAAGTGGTCCAAGCACTGAGCCTTGAGGAACCCCAGTAGCAAGAAGTTGTGACTTAGAAACCTCACCCCTCCAAAACACCCTGAAGGACCTACCAGAGAGGTAAGACTTGAACTACAGGAGTGTGGTTCCTGAGATGCCCATCTTCATGAGGGTGGACAGGAGGATCTGGTGGTTAACTGTGTCAAAAGCAGCAGACAGATCCAGCAAGATGAGTACTGAGGATTTGGAAGCTGCTCTTGCCAGTCTCAGGGCTTCAGTAACCGAGAGCAGGGCAGTCTCAGTTGAGTGGCCGCTTTTGAAGCCAGATTGGTTGCTGTCCAGGAGGTTGTTCTGTGCAAGAAACATAGAGAGTTGGTTGAACACAACTCGCTCAAGTGTCTTTGCAATGAACGGAAGAAGGGAACCAGTCTGTAGTTTTGGGTTTAGAGAGGGTTTCTTAAGCAGTGGGGCAGCCTGAGCCTGCTTGAATGCTGTGGGAATGTACCAGTGTGAAGAGAGGTGTTGATAATGTGAGTGAGCGCGGGTGTAACTGAAGAAGAAATGGCCTGAAGGGGGTGAGTGGGGATAGGATCAAGTGGACAAGTAGTAGGATGATTGGAAAGAATAAGTTTGGAAATGTCCGTCTCCGAGAGTGGAGAGAAGGAGGAGAGAGAGTGTATTAGTCGTTATGAAGTTATCATCGGCTTGTGGTGTGGAGAATTGGTCAATGATGTTTCTTGTTTTATTTATGAAGAAAGTCATCAGTTTACATCATATTACGTAAACAAAAACTTTTATTTTGGATGCGATTAATCACGATTAATCGTTTGACAGCACTAATATCAATATGACATAAAATAATAATATTAACCATAACAGCAATAACAATAATAATATTTATTATTATTATAATAATATGTTTTAATATACAGTAGTACTACTACAAATAATGATTATTAATGACATGATTATTATTTTATTTATGATTATTATTATTATTATTAATAATAAATAAGCAAAATAAAAAAAATACTACTACTATTGAAATATTTCCCTGTAAAATAATAATTATTTTAAAACTGTAAAGTTACAATACTAATATTTGCAGCCTTAATTTATTAATTTATAAACAATGAACTTTGAAGACTAAAAATGGTGTAAAAATTGTGCAAAAAAAAAAAAAACATTTCTCCCACAAGTGATCAAGTTATTCAACAAAACATTTTTTGTATGCCTTTGTGTGTATGTGTGCTGTAAATGATTTTTATTTCTAAAAATGTGTTAAGAAAACAAATGTCTCTACGGAGATAATAAAGAACTACTCTCAAGATTTTATTTTGATGGTAAACCCTTAAAGCTTCTCTTCTGCTGATAAGCGCTTCTCGTTACATGTTTGTGAAGACTGTTGGTTAAAGTTTGGTTCTTAAATGTGCTTTTATAGCGCCTCAAACTCAGAGCCACTGCAGATGGAGCTCCTGAGGATGATTTACAGTGAATCGAGACGCTGAAAACGACGGATCATGACCTGCTGGTGTGCAAATGAACACAGTACCTCTAGCGCAGCGACGTCATTGTACGGGACCAGCTCAAATCCAGGCATGAAGGGACCGAAACCCTCGTAACTGCTGGGGTCCGTCGAGCTAGAAATAGCTGCCATCGTCCGGCCCCAGAAATTCCCCGCTGTGAGAGCGAGAAACACAGGCGCTGCTTCAAACTGACACACGTGTGCAACATAACATTAATATATCAACCTTTCAGGCATCTGAGTCATAGAAGACTTCATGGATAATCAACCTGTTACAAATAAATTCTCTCAAAGTGTTACATAAACTTATTGACTAAGATCAAACAAATCGTGTCTCATCATTCCTGAACATGCACACTACCAGTCAAAACTTTTTGAACAGAAAATGTGTTAATGTTTTTTAGAGAAGTCTCTTCTGTTCACCAAGGCTGCATTTATTTGATCCAAAATACAGCAAAAACAGTAAAACTTTGAAATATTTGTACTATTTAAAATATGTTTTCTATGTGAATCAGCATATTAGAATGATTTCTGAAGATCATGTGACACTGAAGACTGGAGTAATGATGCTGAAAATACAGCTGCGCATCACAGAAATACATTACAGTTTAACAGATATTCACAAAACAGCTATTTTAAATAGTATAAATATTTCAAAATTGTACTGCTTTTGCTGTACTTTGGATCAAATAAATGTAGGCTTGGTGAACAGAAGAGACTTCTTTAAAAAAACATTAAAAACCGTACTGTTGAAACACATTTGACTGGCAGTGTATAAGCCTGTGTAAGTGAGGTGGACTGTGAGCTGCTGTCTCACCTGCAAACACGATCTTTGCCTCATATTTCGGGACGCCCTTGACCGTGTACGCCCACTTACGAGCCAGTTTACAGGCCGTCTCTCCACCCTCCACACCTTCAACACAAGAGCAGGGTTACAGCACTGTTCTAACCGTCAGTCATGTCCTGTGTTTTGACGGCTGAGGCTGTACCGGTGTTCATGGGCAGCACTTTATCGTATCCGAACAGGCCGGTGATGTACTGCTCGTAGACACCCAGCACGTCGTTGTAGAAGGCTCTGGAGGTGAGTGTCAGCCGCGAGGCCTGCGCCGTCAGCGCCGCGATGATCTTCGGGTGGCAGTGACCCTGGTTAACAGCGCTGTACGCACTCAAGAAGTCAAAGTACCTGCGGCCCTCCACATCCCACACATGAACCCCTGCAACACGCCGCAGAAACACTGATCAGAGACGTCTGACTCACACAAACCAGATATTTCAGTTTTCACGTGTATGCATGCAGTGCGTGTGCTGGAGGGAATGCACACTGAACACATGCAGACTTGAGTGTTTTTGCACTCATTATTTACAACGAAGCAAAAACAAAATATGAAGAAGAGAATTAGCCTTTTTCACAAAAATCTGAAATCACGTCTGCGCAGGGTAAAGTTAGTTCTGTTACAGGTCTGCGGCTATTATATACGTATGCCCTTTTCTCAAATAATGCTTCTTAGCTTTTCTGTTTTGTCTGTTTTACAAGTTGTTGTTATATAATCTACAAAGAAATAACATGTTTGTAACTTATTGGTCACTCAGACCGCTGACTCGCTGTGAGATAACACGCTCAACACGCTCCAGCAAAGACCCTTTTTATTTAGTCTTTGATCTCCGGTACATTTGAGTGCATCTCAGTTTACTCCGTCATTTCCCTCGAATCACCACATCATGACAAATTACTTAAAAATTACAACATTTATGTCCAGATGCACATTTTTCAAAGAATACATTAAACAATTCTAACTGAGTCCGGTTGAAGAATATTAAACTCAACACAACAACGTAATCTGATACAATAGGAATAAAGTCATGAATATGTATTTCCCAGGGCGCATAATGCAACGTACATTTATGCCATCACATTAATAATGCAAAGGAGAGCAAGTAGAAAATACAATATTACTTTAATAATAATAATAGCAAAAAAAATTAAAGTGGAGTGTCATAATGCACCAAACGGACAGAAGGGCGAAACTAACTGAATTATAATTGCCATCATTTAGAATTAAACAAACTTGTATTTGATGACCCGAGCTGACCAAACAGTTAATTGTGAAATGTTTGCGCTTTGTAGTGTAATGTACCTGCAGTTCAAGCATTTTCATAATATCTCATTCGTAAAAAAACACTTTGCTTCTCGAACTCATTCTTGTTGAGTGCAGCCGCTGTTGTCACCGGAACAACTTTTACCCAGCAAGCACCAGTCCAGAAGCCAGAAACACAGAAGTGTGAAAAAGGCTAAATGACAAAATAAAAGCAAACTATTGGAGATACAGTGCATGTTGTGAACGTGAGGCAGAGATGCACGCAGCTTCCAGAAAAAAGTCATAATTGCGAGAAAAAAGTCCGAATTGTGAGAAAAACGTCCGAATTGCGAGAAAAAAGTCCGAATTGCGAGAAAAAAGTCCGAATTGCGAGAAAAAAGTCCGAATTGCGAGAAAAAAGTCCGAATTGCGAGAAAAAAGTCCGAATTGCGAGAAAAAAGTCCGAATTGCGAGAAAAAAGTCCGAATTGCGAGAAAAAAGTCCGAATTGCGAGAAAAAAGTCCGAATTGCGAGAAAAAAGTCCGAATTGCGAGAAAAAAGTCAGAATTGTGAGAAAAAAAGTTAGAATTGCGAGAAAAAATCTGAATTGCGAGAAAAACATCAGAATTGCGAGAAAAAAGTCAGAATTGCGAGAAAAAA
>NW_015539847.1:163764-172423 GCF_001515605.1 Sinocyclocheilus anshuiensis
GTGAGATAACATGCTCAACACGCTCCAGCAAAGACCCTTTTTATTTAGTCTTTGATCTCCGGTACATTTGAGTGCATCTCAGTTTACTCCGTCATTTCCCTCGAATCACCACATCATGACAAATTACTTAAAAATTACAACATTTATGTCCAGATGCACATTTTTCAAAGAATACATTAAACAATTCTAACTGAGTCCGGTTGAAGAATATTAAACTCAACACAACAACGTAATCTGATACAATACGAATAAAGTCATGAATATGTATTTCCCAGGGCGCATAATGCAACGTACATTTATGCCATCACATTAATAATGCAAAGGAGAGCAAGTAGAAAATACAATATTACTTTAATAATAATAATAGCAAAAAAAATTAAAGTGGAGTGTCATAATGCACCAAACGGACAGAAGGGCGAAACTAACTGAATTATAATTGCCATCATTTAGAATTAAACAAACTTGTATTTGATGACCCGAGCTGACCAAACAGTTAATTGTGAAATGTTTGCGCTTTGTAGTGTAATGTACCTGCAGTTCAAGCATTTTCATAATATCTCATTCGTAAAAAAACACTTTGCTTCTCGAACTCATTCTTGTTGAGTGCAGCCGCTGTTGTCACCGGAACAACTTTTACCCAGCAAGCACCAGTCCAGAAGCCAGAAACACAGAAGTGTGAAAAAGGCTAAATGACAAAATAAAAGCAAACTATTGGAGATACAGTGCATGTTGTGAACGTGAGGCAGAGATGCACGCAGCTTCCAGAAAAAAGTCATAATTGCGAGAAAAAAGTCCGAATTGTGAGAAAAACGTCCGAATTGCGAGAAAAAAGTCCGAATTGCGAGAAAAAAGTCCGAATTGCGAGAAAAAAGTCAGAATTGTGAGAAAAAAAGTTAGAATTGCGAGAAAAAATCTGAATTGCGAGAAAAACATCAGAATTGCGAGAAAAAAGTCAGAATTGCGAGAAAAAGTTAGAATTGCGAGAAAAAAGTCAGAATTGCGAGAAAAAAGTTAGAATTGCGAGAAAAAAGTCAGAATTGCGAGAAAAAATCAGAATTGCGAGAAAAACGTCAGAATTGCGAGAAAAAAGTCAGAATTGCGAGAAAAAAGCTAGAATTGCGAGAAAAAAGTTAGAATTGTGAGAAAAAAGTTAGAATTGTGAGAAAAACGTCAGAATTGCGAGAAAAAAGTCAGAATTGCGAGAAAAAAGCTAGAATTGCGAGAAAAAAGTTAGAATTGCGAGAAAAAGTTAGAATTGCGAGAAAAACGTCAGAATTGCGAGAAAAACGTCAGAATTAGAACATATAGGCTAAACTCAGAATTGTGAGAAAAAAGTCTGAGTTTATACTTCACAATTGACTTTTTCTCTGAATTCTAAGAAAAAGTTAGAATTGCAAGAAAAAATGACATAAACGTGCAATTGAGTTTATAACTTGCAATTGTGAGACACAAACTCATAATTCTGAGAAAAAAGCTTTGCGAGACATAAACTTGTGTCAGAGTTGTGGTGAGAAATGTGCCCAGGCCTACCGTCTCCTCGCTCCAGAGCCACCGGCAGCGGGTGGTTAGAATTGCGAGAAAAACATCAGAATTGCGAGAAAAACGTCAGAATTGCGAGAAAAAAGTCAGAATTAGAACATATAGGCTAAACTCAGAATTGTGAGAAAAAAGTCTGAGTTTATACTTCACAATTGACTTTTTCTCTGAATTCTAAGAAAAAGTTAGAATTGCAAGAAAAAATGACATAAACGTGCAATTGAGTTTATAACTTGCAATTGTGAGACACAAACTCATAATTCTGAGAAAAAAGCTTTGCGAGACATAAACTTGTGTCAGAGTTGTGGTGAGAAATGTGCCCAGGCCTACCGTCTCCTCGCTCCAGAGCCACCGGCAGCGGGTGGTAGTTATGAGCGCCGTGTCGATCCTCGCGAGCGTAAACCTCCTCTGACGTCAGCGCACGCTCCGTGGGTTCAGCTCTGGACGCCGCCGAGGACGATGCACGCTTCCCAGAATGCACTGCGCGGCTCAGAGCGGGCGTCACGCGGCTCATCAGACTCTTCAAGCTGTTCATGACGACTCGTTCGGTTCAGACTGAGACAAACTGAGAAACAAACACTCAATCGCACATCAATCCTGCGGAGAGCAGCACATTTGTAGTCGCATTTATTTCTACAGCACTTTATACAATACAGATTCATTCAAAGCTGCTTCACAGAGATGAACAAGAAAACAGTGATTTAGTTACAAAACTCAAAATTAGATTCTGCTGTAAAGCAGCAGGGAATATAAAGCTGTATTTTTTAGTTTCACAGTATATATCAGAGTATTTTTTCTTCACATGACTAGACCTTTATAAAGGTTTACAGTGGCTTATTTTACTGTCAGGAGGACACAGAATATAAAAACACTGCAATGTCAAATAGAAATATACCATGAAAAACAGCGGTAATCAAATTAATGAATAAAATTAACAACTGTAGGTAATTTAAGTTATTTTAAAGTTAATTATTAAAATGTAATCAAGTGAAAATTAAAAAAATGGGTAAGTTGTGTGATATTCCTTAACAAATTAGAGATATTCCATAAATATGTTTTAATACAATGTAGTATTATTATTGTTATTATTATAACTTAACAAGGACATTCTACTGTGCAATATTTCTGTCATAATTTTTTCAAGTTAGACCAATATTGTATTATTAGATGAATAAATATAACTGTAGGATTCTGTTAGGGATGCACGATATATCGGCCACCATATCGGTATCGGCCGATAAATGTAAATTTTTCTGTTATCGTTATCGAACCGATAAGAGAATTTGGCCGATTAACGGCGCATATTCTCTCAGAGACGACGAGAGACGAATCTCCTAATATGTGGTATATATAACTGTTTTAATTTATTTCCTTAAAGTTTCTCTTGTGGCCCGAACATAGTGAAAACAATGAGAAGAAACGCATTTCGTGTTGAACAGGTTGTTTTTGAAAGTCGGTGCTTAAAATAAAGCTGCCCTCAAATTTCACTGATAAAGTGTTACTGAAGTGTAACAATTTTATTTAGGCTATAGGCCTAAAATTCATTGTAGGCTATAATAGACCTGTTTTAAAAGACATTTTAAAAACATTTTCAGTGACGAGTAGCCTAAGCTAATAGCCTAATCTTTTATTTTCCCCACAAGCTGCGAGTCAGCGCATCAGTTATGCGGTGATGCGCTATGAAATTATTGCGAAGCAAATTAATTGTAATATTCATTTAATAATAAAAGTAACCTAATACAAGCCAGAAAATAACAGGCCTACATTAATTGGAAATGCCAAATACTCTTAATAATAATGAGAATATTGAATGATTTTGACAATATCTCTGGCTATGTTCATTACATGATTATCGCCTTTCAACGCACTCCATCGTCTTTATTTTTTTTTTTACACGTAAGTAATGTTGTCCAGTAACTTGTTTCCATTATTTAAGCATTATTTTATTTATTTGTAAGGCTGCTTTATGTTTGTTTTAATAGTGGTTAATGCCTTTTAATGGTGAGACTTTTTTGGTAATCAGGCTCTCAAAAATTATGTAAAAATGTGGATTTAGATTTATCGGCCAACATATCGGTTAACATCGCCTTTCATATTTAAAGAATTATTGGTTATCGGCCAAAATGTTCATATCGGTGCATCCCTAGATTCTGTAAATGAAATAAAATGGACTACAAGCATTTACTAAATGAATTATTTTATTATTCTTGCTCCTGGTGCTTTTATGAATAATTCATTAGTGACATAACGTTACTCTATTAGTTATCAAATGGAGACACTTTTCACAACATCTAATTTAATTCCTTATGAGGAAAATCAAGACCAGCTCTATTTATTCACTTTTAATTAGGGTTGGGTATCGTTTGTTTTTTTTTCAATACCGGTGCCAAATCAATACTTTTAAAACGGTTACGGTGCCTAAACCGATACTTATTAAAAAATAAATAAATAAAAATTCCCCCAAAAATGATGGACTGGCCATTAACACTATAAGCACATGATGTCTGTGTCATTCATACTGAACGAAATTAAATGTTTGTGAATCAGCAATGCTGAAAAATGCCACTATTAAGCTGATTTTCATGACGATGGCTGTGTAACTGCTTAACTATATAAGAATGTATATAAGTGACATTAATATAATATATATATTAATAATATAATATAATAGAAAATCTCATTGTAAAGCTCTAGGTTTTAGCTTCGGGTTTGAGCTCTGACACAAAACTCTGGTGTATTTTATGAGTTTGAGCTTCAACATGAATCTAAATGAAAATAAAATTAAAATTCAACCTTCATAACCAGCCATATAACAATATGATATGATAACAACATGAAATCTCTGAGCCGTGTAACACAGAAGAAGTGAGCTGTGCTGGATCATCAGCGTGTGAAAGAAACTGATGAACAGACAGAAAGCAGCCTGTGTTTCTCACAATAATGAGCCACACATCAGTCGGTCTCAATCATCAGAATCAGATCAGACTCCTGCTGACCTCAGATCAACACAGGTCAGTCTCACTGTCATCAATTATTAACTGATTCCTTAGAAACTTTCCACTAACACCGTCACTTATTTATAGTCACATGACCACGTGACACACGTCAAACGCAGCCTGAGGCGGTGATTGGCTGAAAACTCACTGCCCTCAACACGCCCACACACATACACACACACACACACACTCTCTCTCTCTCTCTCTCACACACACTCTCTCACACTCACTAACTAACACACACACACGCGCACACACACACACACATTGCGAAATCCTTCTTCACTTGAATTAAGATTATAATAATTTAATTTTAAAGCACAGTCACCAAAAAATCAGACTTTAGCACCTCTTTTTACTTTGAGATCATTCTGAGGTTAAATGCAGATTTAAAACCATAACAAGAAATAGTTTAATAGCTATGATTATCAGTTAAATTATTATTATATCAAAAACATACGCAAAACATCCATGTGTAATTTGTTCCTTCTTTGGTCAGCCGCCGAACTCCATTTCCCAGAATCCCCTGCTTTGCGCATGCGCAGACGCGTGAGCAGCATGGCCGCAGGCAGCAGTGTGGAGTGGCTGAAGAGTGTGAAAGCAGTGATTTTAGACATGTGTGGAGTGCTGTATGATAGCGGAGAGGGAGGAGGACAGGCGATACCCGGGTCTGGAGAAGCAGTGAGGAGGTGAGAACTAGCGCGCGGTTTACTAATAAAGTTATTCATTCAGCATTGCTGGACACTCTCTTAATAATAACAGCAACGACACATAATGATATATGACTTTTGAATACAGTTGACCTTGTATTGACAAGCGTGTTGCATAACAGATCAAATAGATTCGCAATACCATACTTAATCTCTCTCCCTATGCTGTTCATAGTATGCTGACTCTCTGTATGCATACTACAGTAGCCCAAATCTGCAGTATACATCCACCGGCTCTTACGATCACGTGATATGTAACATGACATGATTTAGTATGCTATTCTGTACTAAGTAGCCCACAATTTTTAGTGTGTTGAACGAAAGTAATGTCGGCTCTCGGCTGTGATCATTCTTGACTCATTATTTGATGAATTTGACAAATAAATAAAGAAACAAAGATAATTATACAAATATAAAACGTCCCCCACATAAACACTAAGTATGCAGTGCCGTGTGTGTGTGTGTCAGGCTGATGGATTCCGGTCTGACGGTGCGTTTCTGCACTAATGAGACTCAGAACACACGTGAGAGGTTCGTGCAGAAGCTGCGTGTGATGGGCTTCGACATCAGCGTCAGTCACGTGTTCTCCCCCGCGCCGGCGCTCATTCACATCCTCAGAGAGAGAGGCCTGCGGCCCCACCTGCTGGTGCATGATGGTACTGCACACACATGCCAGTAAGGCTATAGTAAGCTCTGTTTACCATGTTTTACAGTGTTGTTGTTCTTTACTGCCTGTGTGTGTGTGTGTGTGTGTGTCAGGTTGTGATGATCGGTGATGATCTGCTCAATGATGTCGGTGGAGCTCAGCGCTGCGGGATGAAGGGTCTTCAGGTCAGAACTGGCAAATACAGGTCAGTGTGTGTGTGTGTGTGTGTGTGTGTATGTGTGTGTGTGTGTGTTACAGCTGCTTTGGAATAGTGTGTATTGAAAGGCACAATAAAATTCAATCTGAATTAATTTCATGCACGATGGGTGTGTGAGCAGCAGGTGGCGCTGCAGTGATTAGAGCCGCTTCTTGATCGTGGCACTGTGTGGATCTCTGATCTCTGTGTGGAGCACGGGCTGTTCTCAGACAAAAATGAGAGTTTGTGTTAAATAGTGAACATCATCAATAACTGAGACACCACGGAGCTCCGCCCTCTCAGCCTGTGATTGGTCAGACTCTGGGTGACCTTTGATCTTACAGGAGCTCTGCTCATGTTCTGTCTGGTGTCTTGTGCCCCGCAGGCCGAGCGACGAGCAGCACCCGAGCGTGAGAGCCGATGCTTACGTGGACGACCTCGCCGCCGCCGTGAACGCCATCCTGACCGATCACTGACCAGGAGCCGACTCTAGCGATCGATCACGCTCTGTAGATGAAGCTGCACTGAGACATGAAGAACACTGTGAAAGCCAGACGCAAGCCCTCAGTGACACTTATGTATAATGTATTATAAAGGTTTCATAATGTACATTATAATTCATTGTATCTTTTCATAAGTAGATGTAACCTTGCATTATAACATTTTGTCATGTGTTTTAGTGCATTATACTTTCTAAAGGTGTAACAATGACTAGATAAAGTATTATAACTGTTGTTACAGTTATTCACAATGCATTATAAGCTGCATAATTAATGCATTAAAACTACTTTATAATGCATTATATATATAAGGGCTTTAGATAAAGTGTCTTTGTGAACTTACACTCACCATGGCCAATAAAAGACATTATTTTTGCATGAATGAATTTGCTGATAAATAAATGTCCTGCCAGAAAACAAACGTTCTGACACTGAGGTCTAGTATTATTAGGGCCGTTCACGCAGGGAACGCAGGGAAGGAATGGTAAAAACACTTGAGATGCAAGTTGAACTTCTTTTAACTTGAGTGCCATACATTAACATGCAGAGCTCATGCGTGACGCAAGCGCAACGGTAAAACGTCCTTCAGAGCACGTCTACATGAGGTGCGTCCCAATTCACGTATTTACACACTGTTCTATGACGTGTTTGGAATAAATACTGTGAGTAGTGAAAACTCCAAAAGAAAAAGTGCACAAAAACATTAGATTTCAGGTTAGCTTTGACATGATTACTGGTTTCGTTTGGAAACACTTGAGATGCAAGTTGAACTTCTTTTAACTTGAGTGCCATGTTTTTAACATGCAGAGCTCATGCGTGACGCAAGCGCAACGGTAAAACGTCCTTCAGAGCACGTCTACATGAGGTGCGTCCCAATTCACGTATTTACACACTGTTCTATGACGTGTTTGGAATAAATACTGTGAGTAGTGAAAACTCCAAAAGAAAAAGTGCACAAAAACATTAGATTTCAGGTTAGCTTTGACATGATTACTGGTTTCGTTTGGTTTGTTTTTGCTTTGTTCTTCTGCTTTTGCTGTAAAGCACTTTGAGGAAGCAACTCTTAAAGTTATTATTAATAATAATTACAATCAGGTGACATATTAAGCTTATAAAGCTCACAGTGCAGTGTATAGTGCGTCATTTGGGACACAACGACAAAACACTGGACTGTTCTGCTTCACTCGGACTGTTTTCCAGTAACAGTGCAACAATAGCAGCCAAGTGAGGAAAACTATAATGACACAAATGGAAATCTAGGAATGATGTTGTGATCAAACATATGGACGCACATCCTGCTGGACAGGAAGTGAGGAGTGACCAGAGGGACGTTCACACACACTCTCTCACGCACACACTCTCTCACACACACACACACACACTCGCACACGATGTGACAGACAGGTATCTGTAGCAACAGTGTACATCAAAAGAGCAAGAGCTTGTTAAATACAGTGCGAGGAATGAACTTCCTGTGTGTTTGATCTGTATTTTCCTGTTTACGTCTCGTCTCTCAATAAATGGCACTCAAGAGGACGCTGTGATGTCACATCATACCAGCCTACAGAACCTCAGTGAGACACTCTCAGAGGAAGTGCTCTCATCTCAACAGGAAATGGCTGCCCTCTCAGTGTGTGACTGTGTGCTGCTCGTGTGATTTGACTTTCAGTTCTGGTTCATATTCCTAAAACACAGTGAGAAAGTGTGTGTGTGTGTGTGTGTGCATGCATGTGTGCAAAAGTGTGTGTGTGTGTGAGAGAGAGAGTCAGTGTGTGTGTGTATGTGAGAGAGTGAGTGTGTGTGTGAGAGCTTGTGTGTATGTGTGTGAGTGAAAGAGTTTGTGTGCGTGTGTACGTATGTGTGCAAAAGTGTGCATGTGTGAGTGAGAGTGTGTGTGTATGCGAGTGTGTGTGTGAGAGAGTGTGTGTGTGTATGCGAGTGTGTGTGTGAGAGAGTGTGTGAGAGAGAGAGTGTGTGTGTGTGTGTGTGTGTGTGTGTGTGTGTGTGTGTGTGTGGGAGTGTGTGAGAGAGAGAGAGAGAGAGAGAGAGAGAGAGAGAGAGAGAGAGAGAGAATG